>NC_056746.1:1228506986-1228789486 GCF_019279795.1 Protopterus annectens | reverse complement strand
GAGTAATGCTCTTTTTTTTGGGGGGGGGGGTGAGCATGAGTTGTGAGTTACCAAGCCATATTTCAGTGGCTGTTAATGCTTCCTGAGGAATTTTTCTGGAGGTGTGCTATGTTGTCAGATGTGCAAATGCATCAGTCATCTGCGTACTGGATTAGGGAGGTCTGTTGTGTGGATGTGTGGAGTGTGTTGGTGAGAATGTTAAAGAGGTGGAGGCAAGGGATAGAGCCTTGTGGTACACTGGTTGTGACTAGGAGGTATGGAGAGAGGATGGGATTCCATTTTACTGACTGATACCTATTGGTTATGTAGCTTTTGAACCATAAAAGGTGGGCTGAGAGAAAGCTAATGAGGACATTTGAAGTAGAAGCTTGCTGTGACAAATTATGTCAAAAGCTTTAGACAGGCCTAGAAATGAGACTAGTGTGCCATTTATTTCTAGTATCATTGACAGTATCAGTATAGGCATAGAAGTGCAGTGTTAGTACTATGGGAACAATGGAAGCAATGTTGTATGGGGGATAGGAGTTCTTCCTGCAGGAGTTAGTGCAGTGATTGTTTTTGGGTATATTTTTCAATATTTTTTTGGGGGATAAGATTGGTATAGGTCTAAATGTTTTGATGTCTGTTGAATTTCCTTTGTGCAGAGGGATAATGCATGACTGAGACTGTGGGATTTCCAGATTGTCCTATTTATAAGTACTGAGACAGGGTAGACAATGATATTTGCTGCTATTTTAAGATACTTGCTTGTAAGGTCAGCAGCTAAAATAGATGATCTACCCAGTGGAAGTGGGTTTGGCATAATGGCTATGGTCTTCACCTCACATTTATAAAGTACAGGATTTGACTCTGACCTCAGGTTATTGTCTAGGCTAAAATGGTCCTTCAAAGCTGTTAGCCTAATATTCAACTATATACCATACATCAGTCAGACATTCCTAGAAATCACATATCAATAAATAAATAATACAAGTGCAGAAGTCATTCAGACTCAACCACAAAATGGGTTGACTTGTATTTATACCTATAATTTGCATGTTGTACTTAATCAGCAATCAAGTTAAAAGACAAAAAAATACCTATTTTGTACTTTTTTTTCTATTAAAAAAAAAAGATTTGCAGTTCCCACCAAAAGTATTACTTGCTCTGATATTCAAATTATATTAGAAATCTCCTAATTATGTTTCTTTACTCCTTTCAAGAAAAACATCAGAATCATCCTTCCTACTATAGTATGGCTACCCCCTTATGAAACTTGCTTATATCTTTACCACTCTTGAGTTCACACACACGCCCACATTTTAAAATAATGTGCATAATATTTCAGAATTTTTTTTTTGCAAACAGACTCTGATGTTTCTCTTAGACTTTGGAACAATAGCTGGGATGTGTAGACATGCATTTCAGGGCAGGAGTTGGCCTAGATCACATCTTGACAGTACATTATTTTGCAATAGGGACACAAAGCAAGATGGATGTATCATACAAATATGCAGATAGTTGTATTTCAAGACAGCCTAGAAATGAAGTAAGCAAAACACAATGACGGAGCTGATACAGAACTATTGCTAATTCATCTAGCAGCCTGTGTAACCAAACTGATGCCCCCAAAAGGTTGAACAGCACAAAAGAACTAAAATAGAATAACAAGTAAATACAGCTACAGTTACATTCACTTCTTCAGCACTTCACCTGAGCCATAAACGCAGTATTGGTATCCTTTTATGAAGCCATAATATCCCTGCAGCTTCATAAGGAAATGTTAGTACTGCATTCTTACAAAATCAGCACCTACTGATCATGCCCCATAACAGCTTGTTCACCTCTCACCCTACCCAAATTACTGGTCTGAGATGATATGATACATAGGAGGGCAAAGTAACACTCTTGTGCTCCCCTGCACAGGCTTTGTGAGAATGCGTATGACAACTGCAACACAGAGGAATAACGTATAGCAGATAGTGAAGATTACTGAGGTCATGCCCAGGTATCAGACGGAGGCCATGCAAGGCAGAGGAATAACATATAAAAGTTAGCAAAAATTACCCAGGTAGTGTCCAGGTATCAGACAGAGGCCGTGCAAGGCAAAGGAATAATATATCGCAGGTAGCAAATATTACCCATGTAGTGCCCAGGTATCAGATGGAGGCCATGCAAGGCAGAGGAACAACATATAGCAGGTAGTAAAGATTACTGAGGTAGTGCCCAGGTATCAGACAGAGGCCATGCAAGGCAGATGAGTAACATATAGCAGGTAGTAAAGGTTAACAGGTAGTGGACTGGTATCAGATGGAGGCCGTTCAAGGCAGAGGAATAACATATAGCAGATAGTGAAGATTACTGAGGTCATGCTCTGGTATCAGACTGAGGCCGTACAAGGAAGAGGAATAACATATAGCAGGTAGTAAAGGTTACCCAAGTAGTGCCCAGGTATCAGATGGTGGCTGCACAAGGCAGAGGAACAACATATTTGTAGGTAGTAAAAATTGCCCAGGTAGTGCCCAGGTATCAGATGGAGGTCTTGAGTCTGGCTGGCTATTGGCATAGGCAACATCTACCTCAGGTGGCCTGAAGGTATGCAGCAGGTAATCCAATGAATCTCAAGTCTGCTGTAGGAAGTGTTGATATTTGGTGACACAGGATGACAATGCCCAGTCAAATTTCAACTAAATCAGCCACTCCAGCTCCTGACTGGTGGGCAGTTGGAACAGGCAGCCTTCTAGTTGTAGACCAGACTGCCCCCCCAAGGGAAGAGACTTTTGTATACTGCTCACCTTCCTTGAGTGCAGCTTCAGCTAGGACAGTGGCAGGTGACAGCTGACATACCTGCAACACTGAGGTGCCATTTTGACCTAGAGAAAGGATATAAAAATGTCTGAAAGTCATTACTTATGATAAGTCAGAGGTCGTACACAATGTTGAGCAGGTAACAAAACAGAAGTCCACTAAACCCCAATGTGCTGTAAATCTCTGCTGTATGTGCAAGCAAGCAGAAGCTGAACATGTTGCCCATAGCCTGACATGTTACGCTAGTATGTGTATGTAAAATAAAGGAGAAGCAATGTAGGATGCTCACAGCTTTACAAATAAGGTACAGCATTACAAATATGTGCTCTGAAGTACTATATATATATATATATGTATGTATGTAAAGTTCAGCAAAAGCATGAATGGTGACCACAAGAATATAAAAATGTGCGCACACACACACACACACACACACACACACACACACACACACACACACAACTGTACTGCATCTGCACAAAACCCTACAGTGCCATAATAATATAACTACCAACAAAAGTACACAGAACAGATAGGCAGATGCCCACAGCAGCCCACCTTCTACATGCACTGGCAGCTGTACTTGTGTAGCTGATATGATTGCCTTCATACCCCTGCACATAACTACTTCATACCCTTGCACATAACTACTTCATACCCCTGCATATAACTACAAGACGAATCCCCCTTTTTCAGAGGAAATAAACTTTATTAGGATCAGTGCTCTTAAAAACAGAAAAAAAAGGTTTAATGACAGTTGGAAATAAAGTAAAAACAGCAGACATTTACAATACCAATACTAAGCATAAACGGAACCCAAACAGGGTATAACTAAGAACAAAACAACAAAAAATTCCAGCAACCAGTGAAAGTCACACTCCAGCTTTATTTTTGTGAAAACAGTATCCAATGACTAAGCGCTTTTGCCAGTGGTTTGGCTTCTTCAGACTCTGAAGAAGCCAAAACATTGGAGAAAGTGCTTAGTCGTTGGATGATGGCAATACAGATCATTGTAATGGTGCCTGCACTGCTCACCAGTACAGCAGATGCTAGACATCCAAAGCAACTGGTCTCTCGAGTCTTACAAGACCTCCACATTGTGGAATGGACCTGCATTAAATCCCAGCAATCCTTCCCCAAACTCTCTGCAACATGTGTAACATGCAAAGTTTTCTTTGCACACAAGCCAGGCATCATCTCTGGGTCACTAGCATTAGCTGGCATCATCACTAATATACAGAGAGCCAATCTGTGACAAGCACTTTGGCATTTTGAATTCAGTTTTATACACTGTGATGCCCCTTGCAGCATGATGTGCGTTCTCACAGTTGGTATGCACAAGCAGGACTACGCTGCATGCAGCAAAATGTGTCAATGTTTTGTTTTACTAATGCACCTTTGTGAAACAAAGAGATCTATAGATCTTGGTGGAATCTTGCCTCATTGACATATAAATGGTACAAACCGGTACATACTAGTGACATTAACTGCTGATCTACTTTGTTGGAAGCAAAAGCATGCAGAAAGAAAGTAGCTGTGGCAACAGTATTTGAAAACCTTAATGTCTATCAGGAGGCACAGGGACAGCATTTTCACATAACAAATGTGTGAGGATGCAGGCAGTGGTCTGTAGTTCTATCCCATGATGCATTTCAGCAGTCATACAAAGTTGAAATGTACCTAGGAATAGCTATTGTTAATAGAACTGCAAGTGTTACCAGTACATGTCTGCATTATTTAACTGCAGTTGTAATTATGTAGCTAATGTAATTGTGTTTTTACCACTGTATCTATGGGATAATAGCACATAATTATAAGACCCATTCCTCCTCTTCCTGCATGCAGACCTATGATGTATGTCATCACTCATATGTGCATGTCTATGCTTGCACACGTGTGTGTGTGTGTGTGTGTGTGTGTGTGTGTGTGTGTGTGTGTGTCTATATCTATATCAACATATACACAGAGGCAGGGAGAGACACAGAAATATGTGGGTATCTCTCTGGGCAAAACCAATGGTAACTCAACTATAGAAAAAGTACTAGTAATGATCCACATTATGCTGGCCTGCAATGTTGCAATCCCTAGATGTCTACCTACATCACTTAAATCAACCTACAATTCTAGGACACATTGATAATGTATGTTTCTTTACTTTGTGGTCCCTCAACCATTGCAAAGTGTAACACAGTGGTCTCACTGACAGCCGCACTGTGAGATGCATTGCTTGGGGTCATACAATTTCTCTCAAGGTAGTCCTCCCCTGTGGCTGAGAGGATTATGGCCACTCACAGCCAAATTCATCACTAGGTGACCTAGGCACAAAAAAATTTAATTTTTTGTCTGTGCATCTTTGCATTTTCTTTTATGGACGCACTCCCTGTGCATGCATGTGTTGTATGTTGCGCATACACAATTTCAACACACATTGGATCAGAGAACTGATGCTTTACCAGAGAACTTTGGCTTGCATCCTTCTGGTGAGAGAACTTGGGACAGCTGCTGAACACAGATTGCAACAGAGAACTTCTTTCCCTGCTGAACACATTGGACCAGAAGTTTCCCTTACAAACACACAGCAGGCAAGCATTCCAGGTATTAAGAGGTATGTGTGTGTGTGTGTGTGTGTGTGTGTGTGTGTGTGTGTGTGTGTGTGTAAGAGAAATGTCCTAGTTAGGGATGACAGGTTAGTTAATTAGTTTGCTCAGGCTCAAACCTTGTACCTTGGCTATTGGAGACAAGAACCTAAATCCTCTATGCCAACTACCAGACTGCTAACTTAGACATCAGAGTTGATTTTTGCTAAAATGGGTCATTTTGTCTTTTATTTGCTATTTTGTTTCACTGCATAATGAAAAAAAGTCTTCAAAACTACAGGAGTGCATTTTCAAGGAATGTGAGTTTCAGAGTAACCATTTGGAATGTTGGGACACACTAGAGCAAGTCCCAAACTGAATAAATGAATGGCCGAGACTGGACTTGTATATAAAAAGTCCGGGATGCCATTTCTTGGAATATTCTTTTTTCTCTGAGGTCAAAATGATGTCTGAGTTTGTATATGTGAGTTCAAGGGGAGTGTGATCAGCTTGCTCTACACATGGGAGGTGCAGGAGAGGCTTGACCCCCCCCCCCTGCAAAAAGAAGTTTTAAGCAGAAGAGTGATTCTCTCGAGACTCACTCTTCTCTGGGTCTTTGGTTCTTTTTTATTTTGGCTTTTGGACACTCAGCATTTTGAGTGCTGGCAGTTAGATACAGAGCTGAGTTTCAGTGTATTTTCAGAAATGTGAGCTTCAAGGGAAGAGACATTTACTGTTGCTTATGCTAAGTCAGTTTTCAATGTGCAACTATTTTGTTTACCAAATGTCCATCAGTGTTTGTGCTATTGAATTTCAAAACAGTGTTAGCAGCACAACAGGAAACACACTTACCTTTGGTGCAGAAGGCTGTGGGTTCTACTCCCATACCATGTAGATGAATGGCTGATACTGCAGTGCACCTTAAGATGGGAGATTGCTGCACTCCTGAGTGTGTTGTGAACAAGAAGCACACTTGCCTTTGGTGCAGAAGGCTGTGGGTTCTTCTCCCACACCATGTAGATGGATTACTGATACTGCAGTGCACCTTAAGGTGGGAGATTGTTATACTCCTGTGTTGTTAACAGGAAGCACACTTGCCTTTGGTGCATAAGGCTGTTTGTTCTAGTCCCACACCATGTAGATGGATTGCTGATATTGTGGTGTACCTTAAGGTGGGAGATTGTTGTACTCCTGAGTGTGTTGTGAACAGGAAGCACACTTGCCTTTGGTGCAGAAGGCTGTGGATTCTACTCCCACACCATGTACTTGGATTGCTGATACTACAGTGCACCTTAAGGTGGGAGATTGTTGTATTCCTGAGTGTAATGTGCAGCCCCATCTGTCTGTGTTAATGGTAGATGTTGTGAGATCTTTACATCCACCTGAGCTATCAAAATAAGGGGCAAGTTCCCCAGTGCCCTGGTCAAATTTACCCTAGTAGTGCAAATTCCATCAATAGTCTCCTTGAGAAGACGTTGCTAGCCTAGTGAGACTAACCTGCTCAACAAAGGATATTTAAATTCAATCCATATCTCTGCCTTGATTTCAAAAGTAAAGAAGAAAAGTGTATGCATTCTGATAGTTCTGAGCAGTGTTTATAGTAATTAGGGGAAAACGGCAAGTAATAGGACACCAGAGTGGCTGTGAGGGGGCTGGTCCATTTTCTACCTGGAGCCTATTTCACAATGATCTGGTTCTATTGCCACTACACCCTATGGTGATGTAATGGTGGACCATCTCACTGCCTCAGACGTGTATATTTACCATAAGGCAACCTAGCAGTCATTCTTGACACTGTCTAGTCTCACAGACAGCATGAGAAATACATTTGGCTCTTGGTATCAGTAAAAAGCTTTACAGGGGTATAATCTGCAGTAGCCTGCAGCTAGTCTCTCTCACACACACACACACACACTCACACACACACACACACACACACACACACACACACACTCACTCTGACTTGCCCAGCGGTGCCACTTCATCCAGGAGAACATAGAATCCAGAGATGATGACGTAATAGTGCTCATGAGGACTATAGTGACACATGCAGCCATCAGTGCCAACTGCATGTGAAAGATAGTAAGTCCCAATAGTGGTATTCTACCAGTGAGCTTTGACCATTGCTGGAGTATGGGCATACCATGGGTTAATTCTTAAGGAGATTTGTCCAGGGCTCACAGTTTGCATCTGCAGCAGTGGAGATATAGCAGTCCCCCACCACATTTCAGAGGTACGCTCAGTGAACAGACACCAACATCATCATTGACAACAATGCACTGTTACATTCTGACAGTACTGACACATTAGTGTCCCTGGGATTCCACCCGTGTCCCTGCTGGGCAGGGACATCGGGTGCGGACTTGTCTCAGCATGGGCTAAACTCTTGGCTAGGCTTATATAGGCCTCGGGACCTATAGCCCAGTAACTTCCTATGATCCTGTGAACAGGGCTTATAGTCCTGCTACATCTGAGCATCACAGTGGTCACAATGCATGGGTGTGCAGTAGTTCCACCTACTAGTACACAGAGAAAATCATGTGTATCACTGAAATCAACTTCTTCATGATGCTTGCCTCTGCCTTCATTGACTGCTAACACCCCCAGCTCCTACATCTGTAGAATTGCTTGCATGCCCCAGGCACCTGATCAAATTATAATTTATGTGACCCTTACCCCCTTCCGTTCTGTGTGGTATAAGTGAAAGCGTTTTATGCACACTGTGACACAACATTGCACTGTCCAGTATAGACTTTAAATAACACTACATGCATCAGTTTGTTATGTTTGGCATTGCACTACCATTGTGCAGATGACAGGGCCAATAGAGTTGGACTATGTTTTGGTGTTTCACCTGTAGTGTCATATACTGTCCACAGTGCTATCTGCGGGGGGTTGGTACAGCTTTTGTTTGGTGTCTGTTTTCATTGCTGATAGAGAATTTTGTGCTGGACTGTGGGACAGGGCCTGCTACTGCTGGGGTGCTACAACCTTGGACTGCTGCCTAGGCTTCTTGCTTCCATCATGCAGCAAGCAATATGATACAAACATTTTGCATGCTGTGGAATGGACATACTGCAGTGCTCCCTCAGACATGTCTAGGTAGTGGATCCAGGCATCAGGTAGGCTGAATACTCACTCCACTTCTTTTGGGGTTTGTGCATGTGTGGTATTGCATAGGTGTTTATCGATACTTTCTGGGTTTTATACTGGCATCCTCATCCAGGAATTTAGGGGGTATTCTTTATCACCTGCAGCATGGTAGGGGCATACTGGGAAGGTGAGAGCTAGGTATATATGCTATTCATGGCTATAGACATATAGGTGTATCAGTATGTATGAATATGAACTTACCTACTAGGTGGTACTGGGAAATGCCCTCTTGCTGAAAGCAGTAATACACATGACTTGTATGTCATATATGGCATTCACATGCACCACCAGGATGCCATGCAGACACATCGGTTATGAACCTCTGAACATTTCACACTATCTGGCAGTGTTGATCTAACATGGTTTGTGGATACTGTGTGACTTTTATTGTCAGCCTGTACTGCCATATTTGTGTCCATCAGGGCTAACCTGTACCTTTCTCAGTGTTTTTTTCCCTCCCCAGTCACTATCCCTGCACTGTCTAATTGTCTTTCCTTTGAAGGTGGACCCTGTCACAGGGGCAAATTATGGTAATTGGTCTTTTACCATGACATGGAAACAGATGGGCTCATCCACGTGGCAGATATTTATCAAGGAATGTCTTAAGTATATTATAATCTGATGCCTGTGAAATAGCTACTGTTTCTTGTGTTTGCCTCTGGAACGTGCCTGTAGATTCAGTAGTAAGAACTACACATTCATTGTTAATCAGTGGTGTCACACTCATTGCTAATCAGTGGTGTCACACTCATTGCTAATCAGTGGTGTCACACTCATTGTTAATCAGTGGCATCACATTCATTGTTAATCAGTGGCATCACATTCATTGCTAATCAGTGGTATCATATTCATAGGTAGATACTAGGCTATTTGCTCTAGGGCCTATATAAGCCTAGCCAAAAAAGTACCCTGGCTTTTGCCACCCAAGAAAATTATTTTCCTGTGCCCCTGTCGAGCAGAGCCACAGAAGTGATCCCTGGGGTGAATTTCCTATCTCCCATCCAATCATCAAGATTTTTCTTGAGTGCTGATGAGGAGCTTTGTTTGATATAGATAGATAGTTTGTTCCAGAGTATGGGAAGTCTCTGGGACAGGAATTTATCCCTCCAGCATGTTCTGTTTATTGTGGTGACAAGGTTTAGGGCCCTAGAGCATGTAGCTTGAAGGGATTGGGATTTCTTTAAGTGAAGCATGTCCAACAGCTCTGGGTTTCACATAGCTTTGTATGTTAGGCAGAGATCGCCTCTGAGTAGGGGATATGCGATTTAGTAAAGCAGGAGTTTTTTGAGACGGTCTGCGTAGGGTATCTGTTTGAGGCCAGTAATCCTCTTTGTGAGGTATTTCTGCGGCCTTTCCAGTTGTTGTAGATGTCTTGTGAGGTATGTGCCAAAAGGGGCGTTGTACTCCATAATGGGTCTAATGAGTGATGAGTAGAGGAGAACAATGACCTATTTTTTCCTGGATGAGAAACCTTTTGTGATGAGGTGTGCCACGTAGAAGGATTTCCTGACTACTGTGGCGATGTGATTATCAAAGGACAGACTACTGTCCACCTGTGTCCCAAGGTCTCTTATCACACTTTCAGAGTTAAGTAGACTACCGCCTATGTGGTAGTTCATGGGTACAGAGCTTTCACCAAAAGGGATGACAATGCACTTTTTGGCATTGAGCTTGAGTCCTTGGCTTTGACACCAGACATCTGTCTCCGTGAGGCCCTTTTGTATGATGTCCACATAGTTAGAAGTTTCGATTATGGCTCCTAGTTTGCAGTCATCTGCAAACTTTGTTAGCCAAAGACCTTCTGTGTTAGTCTGTACTTTAGAGACGTAGATACCAAACAGGAGAGTACGCGGGACTGAACCCTGTGGTACTCCACTTGTCACTGGTCTGAAGTCGGATTTGGAGTGTGCTACTTTCACATTGTGGGTTCTGTTAGTGAGTCATTTGGCAACCCATCTTGTGATATAGAGATTTATATCCAATTTAGTGAGTTTATCTATAATTCCAGAATGGGGGATGGTGTCAAAAGCCTTGGCGAGATCTAGATAGGCTGTGTGAACCACCTTACCCTCATCTACGTCATTGATGATTGCTTCAAAGAAGTCTGTCAGGTTTAGGAGACATGATCTGCCTTTCACAAACCTGAATTGGGTGGGGTCCAGAGTTTGGAGATTACCAATGTGTTTGTTTATAAGTTCCATGATGATACATTCCATGGCCTTGCAGATCAGGCTCATCAGGCTAATGGGGCGGTAGTTCCCAGGGTCCCTGGTGGCTCCCCCTTTGTGGAGTGGGATAACTGTCACTGTGCACCATTCAGTGGGCACAAAGCCTGAGCTGAGGCTATGACTGAACCTGGTACTTAGGTGGGGTGACAGTTCATTTGGTAGTTCATGTAGAACACAGCCTGGGATGTTGTCAGGTCCCATGGATGCTGTGTTCTTGGCTTTGGAGAGTGTGTTTTTTACCTGTGCAGCCATGATTACAGGAACTTTGCATTCTTCCAGTATAGAGATGTTACTCAATCAATGGTATCACATTAATTGTTAATCAGCGGTATCATATTCATTGTTAATGAGTCAGTGGTATTGCATTCATTGTTAATCAGTGGTATGGGAAGGATATACATTCCTCCAGTCCCACACTGTAGGCAGTAAAAGTCAACTAGCATGTGTACAATGTCTGAGTCCTCTTGAAGATGGTGCTGGAGCTGATCGTCCATCATCTTATGTGATGGTACCCTGCATCTACATCACTTCAATAATGCTGCCTGAAGCCAAAATGTGCTTCCATGTGACCAGTAACATCACTGATATACAACTGTTGCCATGTTAATGAAGCTGCTGCTCCGGGCATGATTACCAACTGTGGATCTAAATGTCATGTGCTTTTGCCTTTATACTCGTATTCATGCAGCTGATTTAGTGAAGTCTTGCTTGATAACTGTGATTCCAATCTGCTCTCAGTGAGACTTATTTTCATCTCATTTTGCAGTCATTACACTGCTTCTTCCTTTACACGTCATTAAATCACTGGCATAGAATGATTTCCATTCCTTTTAGCTCATAGCGCTCATGTGGTACTAGGTTTTATGAATTACTGCTGTGCATTCTTCTTTTGGCACAAGAGTATACGCCAAACTGTGCAAATGAACTACAAATACTAACCTGTGTTACAGAAAAATTGAATTCAGAAGTATCAAGCATCTGTGTAGGTAAGGGTCATGACAACAAATGTTTTCTAAACTTATAGAAGTTAATAAAAGGGCTATAGGCTCAAGCAACATCTGACAGATACTGATTTAATTACCATAGAATCAACCAACCTACTTCCTTCACTGTTATATTCTTGCCCCATTCTTACAAGCTCCAACCCTCTCTATAAAACTAAAACTGGCTAAGTAGCTAAACTTGCAACCAACCTCCCTAACAAAACACATCACTGTGCTGTACTGAAACAACTGAACTGTCTCAAAATCCCACATCAGCTTATATACACATGGCTGTTTGTTGCACACAACCTTTTACATTATCCTATAATGCCCAGATTTACAAAGCATTCTCTTCTACTACCCTTCAACTCGAGACATTTGCTCTAGTAACAAACTTGCACTCTGCATCTGTAAGTCAGTCAATTCTGATGGAGAGACTACTGTACTCCTAATAGCTGTTAAAACTCTGGAACAAAATCCCTATGTTTGGTTTCTTCAAGGGCAGGTCATGCCTACTCTACCTGGTTGACTTCTTTCAGAAGGTCAGCAAAGCAATGGAAGAGGGCAAAATAGTTCACACTGCCTACCTTGACCTGGTCAAGGCATTTGACACAATACCCAAATTTGGCATTGTTAACAAACTCAAGAAGTTAGGTACAAACAGAGAGGACCCAGGAAGTTAGAATTGGGGAGTCCACCTCTAAAAAGAGGCCAGTCACAAGTGGAGTCCCTAAGGGATCAGTCCTCTGACTGCTCCTTTTAGCATTTACTTCTTTGAAGTCAAGGCCAACGTCAGTGGTCTCAAGCTGACTAAATTTGCAGATGACTGCAAATTAGTAGCTGTCACTGAATCCCACACCGAAACAAATGTTCTCCAGGAAGGGCTGACACAGACAAACAACTGTTGTCCAAGCCATGGACTAAAACTAAATGCCAAGAAATGCATAATAGTATCCTTTGGGAAGTCATCCACCCCTGGTAACTATCATATTGACAACACACTCCTTAGATTTGACCTGGTAGTTAGAGACTAATGGACACACAGAGAGTAATCTGGCCTTTGACCAACACGAGTCTACAGCTGTGAGGAAATCATTCTATGTTGTGCAATTTATAAACAAAAGTATGGCATCTAAGTCCAAGGAAGTCATTATTCCACTGTATTCAGCATTCATCAGACCTATCATGGAATACAATGTCTCCGTCGGTATACATTTAACCAGGCATATCCAACAAATGGAACATCCACAAAGGTTCTTCACTAAAAGAATACAGGGCTTAAGTAAAATGTCCTATGAAGACTGCCTCAAGGCTCTATCTCTGTATTCTGTTTCCTACATGCTTTTGAGTGGAGGTCTATGCCTGACATACAGGGCATTGTCAGAACCCACTCTGATGGACCTCCTGCATATCTGCAAAACAAACAGTACCAGACTTGCATATTCTAAAGACTTAAGTCTTGCCTGTGATACAAATAGGACCTGCTGGAGAGACAGCAATGTATCCCAGAGATTACCCCATCTCTGGACCAAGCTCCCTATCCATGTGAAGCAGAGTTCCTCCCTACCCAATTCAAGTGCAACTTGGACAATTGGAACAAGAACTTCATTCCTGGTTTGGCACGCATGACTCTAATGGACACAGGCAACCTGTAAATAGTTCATCTCCCAGACCCTAGCTTGTAAATGTTTCATCTCCCAAGCCCCTGCTTACACTTATCAAGGGTATCGGAACATGTCCAAGATTTGGGATATATTGCTAGGCTTGAACAGGCCCTCGTGGTTGTTAGCCTAAACCAAAGCTGGTTCTGTTCTTCTGCTAACCTAGTAAATCATTTCTCCAGATCTCTCAACGAAAATCCCTAGCATCTGTGTGCCTTCTAGTTCACCTAATATATCCTATCTTAGCATCTCTGTGCCTTCTAGTTCACCGAATATATCCTATCTTAGCATCTGTGTGCCTTCTAGTTCACCGAATATATCCTATCTTAGCATCTGTGTGCCTTCTAGTTCACCGAATATATCCTATCTTAGCATCTGTGTGCCTTCTAGTTCACCGAATATATCCTATCTTAGCATCTGTGTGCCTTCTAGTTCACCTAATATATCCTATCTTAACTCTCAAACTGCCCTCTTCTCAGTGCTTTCTCCCCTAATCAATCACTGACCCTCCACTGACTGTCTTTCCTATCGTTTCATTAGCCTACTTTACTTTCATTCTTGATGCCAAGTCAAATTACTACTATTTATATCTGCACCACAATCCTATTTCTTTGCTTTCATACATTAGACAGGTGTATACATTGTTTCTTTTTGTGTTTCATTCTCTCATTATGCTTATCCAGTGCACGTACATTTCTTTTACTATTTTCACTGCATGTACTCCCTTTATTTTCATACAAAAATGTACACTGTTCATGTAAATGTGCTATACGTGTATTTTCTTTATTTTTATGTAATATTTGTGATTTAACAGTGGAGCTTTCCTTCCTAAGCCTCCACTGAAAAGGGAATTTTGTCCAGTCAGACTTTTCCAGTCAAAAAGACAAAATAAATAAGTAAATAAATAGCTTCATATGGTATAGGGGTATCATTTTTATTAATTAAAAAAAGCTGCTTTTTAAGAATTATTAATGTTCATCATATTTATCATTGCTGCAGTAGCCTTACCTATATGGATTATATCTTGCCAAGGATATAATGGCCAGCCTGCTTCCAAAGCTTCAAGGCACCTTCCATGTGCCCAAACTGTCAAGTAGCTTGAGCAGACCTGACTAAAAGACAATAGCTTTAACTAAAAGCCCTTTAGAGCTTTACTGCCACTGAAGAGTACACTCCTCTGTGGCACTGCCGCTGAAGAGTATGCTCCTCTATGACACTGTCGCTAAAGTGTACGCTCCTTTGTGACACTGTCACTGAACAGTACGCTCCTCTGTGGCACTGCCTCTAAAGAATACACTCATCTGTGGCACTGCCGCTGAAGAGTACACTCGTCTGTGGCACTGCCGCTGAAGAGTACACTCGTCTGTGGCACTGCCGCTGAAGAATACACTCATCTGTGGCACTGCTGCTGAAGAGTACACTCATCTGTGGCACTGCCGCTGAAGAGTACACTCGTCTGTGGCACTGCCGCTGAAGAGTACACTCGTCTGTGGCACTGCCGCTGAAGAGTACACTGCTGCGGCACTGCCGCTGAAGAGTACACTCGTCTGCGGCACTGCCGCTGAAGAGTACACTCGTCTGCGGCACTGCCGCTGAAGAGTACACTCGTCTGCGGCACTGCCGCTGAAGAGTACACTCCTCTGCAGCACTGCTGCTGAAGAGTACACTCCTCTGTGGCACTGCTGCTGAAGAGTACACTCACTCCTTTGTGGCACTGCTGCTGAACAGTACACTTACTCCTCTGTGGCACTGCCGCTGAAGAGTACACTCCTCTGTGGTTTTTCAGTATCGACAGTTTGCTTGTACTTTCCTTTGTTGGGCAAAGAAGTTCCGTTTGGGGAAACAATTCAATTTCATTATATTTTATTTATTTATTTATTTAGTTATGTATTTATTTTATATTTGTTTACTGGGAGACTCTGACTGGGCAAGAAATCCATTTTCAGTGGAGGCCAGAGGAGAAGAGCTGCACAAAGGCTAGTACGCAATAAACACAAGTTATTAAAGTACAAAACAAAAGGACACTAATATATGATAAGACAGCAAAATCAACATAGGATAAACATATAATATAATGCAACAATATACAAAAATATAAATTACAGTAGTAGGGAGTTCCATTCGGTTATATGGTTACATTCAAACAATGGTTACTACAATAGATACAATAAACAGAAGTTATTTGAGTACAGAACAAAGAAAGGAGCTTGCACAGGAAGATAAACATAGGCTAAAGATCAATGCAATACAACAGCCTAGGAAAACATGTAATACTGGCTGTGTGCGTTGCAACCAATTATATTAATAAAAGTTCTTTTTCACATTACTGCAAGTCTGAAGTAGGTAGTTTGAGTCTGTACATTATAATTCAGGTTTTATTTCTTTCCTCTTCAGGAAAGTTATTTTAAAACTAGGAGTATTTAGTTTTATAGACTGCCTCAAGACTATAACTTGCTTTTAAATGGAGCATTCATTTTTTTCTGACAGTTCAAAAGTGGTGTTATCTAACTGAAAACTTATTTTATTAGGTTTATAAGGGGGTTGGGAGGGTGGCTTAATGGCTAAGGTGTTTGCCTTACAAACACAAGGTGCAGGGTTTAAGTCTCACAAGAGATAATTGGTTAAACTTAAAATGGCTCGCAAGGGCAGTTAGCTTAGTACTAAACTATGAACCTAGTAGAAATTGTGTTTATTTTTCCTTGATGGGGCTGGCATAGTGTTTGATAGTGCTCTTTTTTTTGGCTATCAAAAAAGCAACTTTTTGTAGACTTGTGGTTTTGTTGGCATTTCCTGTTTGACTTCATCAGAAAAGAGGCACCATTTTCAGCTTGACCATGGAACAGACTACTGTTCTCATAGGTGATCATTCCTCCAGCCACAAAAATAAAAAAGTTAAGCAAACAGCCTTTGCCACCATAGCAGGTCAGCAATTTGCCTCAGCTACAGGTGGGTGATTCTGTTCTGGCCATTTGTTATACCTCAGACCACTCATCTTTTACCCCTGGTCCCTTTATTGTAGCACCTACAGCCACTATGGACCAGAGGTTAGCCACGTCCTCTGCAGCTGTTGGAGTCTCCTCAGTGAGTCACTCTTGTTGATCCTGGGAGAAGGAACAGAGGAGATTTTGCTGTTGTGCCCTGGGGAAACAGCTGGTGACATTATTAACATGGCTGGCCCCATTTTTCCTGTAAAAAAGAAATAGAAAGCCAAGTATATATCTACTCCTCCTCACATTTCTTTAGATAGGAGTAGTTTACTTGGTCTGGCTCGGGGTTTAATTCAGGCTATTGATCCTTTGTGCAAAGTAGTTTCTGGTAAAAGAAAGAGGGGGGATCCTCTTTTCCTGAAAAAGATTCAAGATTCAGAATCTTAACAGGAAAATGCAGAGATGGATTCAAGGTTTTTTCCTCAGATTTCTGATTCAGACTCAGTTGAGAGCTCAGTTTCTGATTTTCCCTGTGGGGTTTCTTTTTCTGTAAGACTATTGCTAAAATGTGCCAGTGTTTTTAGTGATAGAAAACTGAGTTTTCTCAATCCCCCTGAAAATACTATGAGCTGTTATAGAAGGGTTTGTCAGAAACCTCACCAATTTCTCCTCTTCTGGCTGCTTTAGAGGATGTGCAATTTCCCCATTAGTTAGCCAGCTGCCCCTTAAAAGGCAGATAGGATGTGCAAAATTCCTCAATTTTTAAAATTTTTATACACTATTCCCAAATCTGATTCAGCAGCTTTAGCCTTATTTGATTCCATTGCTGCTAAGCAATTAGTTAATTCCAATCCTACTTTTTCTGATAAGGATGAGAAAATTATTGATAGGTATGGGAAAATATATATACTTCTGCAACTCTGGTTTTCAGAATTTTGAATTGTTAGGTCCATATGTTAGCTTGTTCTGACAAATTGTGAAACTGTGACAAATGTTTTATCTGAAGTTACTTCTTGTGAGGAAAAATCTGCTTAAATAACTTGGTTTCTTCTTTTGCACAGGTCACTTCTCATTGTTTACAGTGTGTGTATGCCACTGTTGATACTTCATCCAAGGCTATGGCTCTGGTAATCTTTTAAATGGGTTTGCATGGCTGCATTTTCTGAACCTTCCATATGATGTTAAAAATGAGATTTTAAATTATCCCCTGAATGGAGATTTAGTGTTTGGCCACTCTGCTGCAGAGGTTATTAAAAAGTGTGATGAAAGGGGCAAGGTGATCCATGGAATGTCTGAGATTTTTCAATTTTCCTTTTTCAAATTTCCCAAGGGATTTTCTTTTTTCTGTTTCATTTTTGGCAGAAAGCAGAATAAACAGTCTTGACAGAATTCAGACAAACAGATATATAAGAAGGAATGGCAAGGAAGTTCCAAAAAGTGGTCTCTAATGTCCCAAAACCAGCGACAGTCCAATATGTCTGAATGGCTGTTCAAGACACCTTGTGACCCACTCCCACCCCAGCTCCCTTTTTCTTCCAGAAAGTCTTGGTCTCCATTTTTCTCTTTGGCAATATGCTTTTGACAAATGGGTTCTGAATTTCATTCATGATCTTTAAGATGGCAGTGGGAGAAAATTTCCACATGTTTTTCATCACGTGCTGTCACAAGGACTGATGCATCCAATTCCTCCTTTCCAAGTAGGGCATGTTTTTTATTCAAACATGTTCCTAGTATCGAACAAAGAAAACACTTAGAGACCAGTTCTGGATTTTCCTTCCCTAAGGCTGTTTGTGAGAGTGCCCTAATTCAAAATTATGTTGCTTCATATACTAGCAAATGGAAAATATTTTCTAGTTTGTGCCAACAACATAACCAACACTCATTCAGTGTTAGTTGTTCTATGGTTTTACAATACTTGTATGAGCTACTATCCTATGGCCTTTCTTATTTCACTATCAAGGTTCATTTATCAGCCATCTCAACATGTCTGCCATAGATCGTCCACTTTGAAGGCGGTCTTATCTCAAAATGTTTTTGTAACAGGTTTTGCATAACAGGCCACCAAGATAACCAGTGGTCCCTCCTTGGAATCTTAATTTTGTTTTAGGGAAGCTAAAACTTGCTCCATTTGAACAAGCTAATCTGACTAACTAGGTTCTTAATATGAAAAGTTATTTTACTGATTGCTCTGACCTCTGCAAGAAGGGCATTTGAGTTCCAAGCTCTTATGATGAGCCAACCCTACCTCATGTTCCATAATAATGAGGTTTCTTTGAGAGCTAATCCTTCTTTTCTGCCTAAAGTGGTGTCCAGGTTTACTTTAAGCCAAACTATCCATCTCCCTATTTTCTTTACTGAAACTAAAATTGAGGGAGAAGGGATACTCCATACCTTGGATGTCCTCGGACAACTCGGGTGCTATCCTGGCAGAAGTATATCTCTCAGATCTTCAGATCAATTGTTTAGTTCTTGTGAAGATGATAAGAAGGGAAGGCATGTGTCAAAACAAACTATTTCCAAATGTTTACTTAAGGCTATTAACTTTTGTTATACTCACCATAACAAACCTATTCCAGGCAGGGTGAAGGCCCTCACTACCAGAGTCTTGACTTCATCTATGGCTTTTTGGAAAAGGTTGAATTCTAGAAATATTCAAGATGCTGTTACTTGGTCCACTGCACATACTATTACGAAGCACAAAAAGCTTGATTCCTTCTCTAGGTCCAGATCAAGCTTTGTGAGGACAATTCTTCGGGTGTTCCTGGATTCTTCTCCTTCCGCCTATCAAATGTAGTTAACTTTGTTAATCTACCCATATAGCTAAGGCTACTGCAGCAGTGATCAATATAATTTTATCTGCCTTTACTGTATTTGTTTTTCTTCCTACTTTATTTTGCTTTTGCGTCATCTTAAAAGTACTCAATTGTATTTATTACTGCTTGGTGTAACTCATTCTAAGCCTTTTAGTTTAAGCACTTGGGCTTCAGACCAGTTGTTTTACATTAAGAAGGTTTGTGGTCTGCACTGTAGTGGCAGAACAGGTAGCTTACATCCTTCTAAGTTGGGAACTGCTGATTGAGGGCTCAGTGTCTGTTATTCTAAAAGTGTATTAATTCTGGTTTAAGCACTAGGCCTTCAGGCCAGTTATTTTACATTAAGAGGGTCCGTGGTCTGCACTCTTGTGGGAGGAGAGGCTGGACTCTGCCCTTCTGAGCTGGGAATTTCTGGTTAAAGGCTTATAGTGCCTGCATATTTGAACTGCTTCTTACTGAAATTGGTACACCTTGTTTGCTGTAGCATAGACTAGATCCAGGCCTGCTGAATCTAGCTTTGTTTGTATAACTCGAGCACTAATCCAGGCATTCTTTAAAGTATTCAATTGTATTTATTACTGCCTGGTAGTAACTTGATTAAAGTGTAGCTATCATTCTAAGTCTTTTGGATAAAGCACTTGGGCTTCAGACCAGTTGTTTTACATTAGGAAGGTTTGTGGCCTGCACTGTGGTGACAGGACAGGTAGTTTACATCCTTCTAAGTTGGGAAATGCTGATTAAGGGTTCAGTGTCTGTTATTCTAGCATAAACTAGATCCAGGCCTGCTTTGTTTGTATGCTTGTTGTTGTTTGCTTGTTATTTCCCTGAAACGCTAATTCCACCTAAAACGCGGCTTTTCAGTGCTTCTGTGGATCCCTAGTGATATCTGCATTGGTTACTGTACTTACTTCCTTGTTTCACTTGAAAGAAAGTTACTGTTTGTCATTTTTGCATTTAAGTTACCTGTAACACATTGCATTTAAGTTACCTGGCACTTGCTCACTAAAACAATTATATAAGTCAGCACTAAAAAATTAAAAGCACTACACCCTCACAAACTCCCCTTGAGTACCTTGTTCCCCAATGGCCCTTTTTTCAATTATAAAGGAATTCCCAATACTATTCTAGCATGTCCAAAGCTCAGTTGTCAATCTCCTCTCTGGTCCAGCTGGTGAATCTGGGAATCTTGAGGCAATGTTACAACTGCCTCATGTACACAGACAACCCTCTCCTCCTCCCAACAAATTCCAACACATGTGAGAGATGCAACCATATAGCCAAACTGGAGGCTAAGCTCTCTCAACTCAGTACTGGTGTAACCAGTCAGGAGGAGAAGGAAACCACACTCACTACAATTCCAGTCTCACATAGACCTACCACGACAGCAAACCAAACACATAAACACACAAAAACATACTCGGAGGCTCTAAATAAAAATCTGCCTAAGCAGCAGAGACCTCAAAAGCAGACACCCAAGCAACCGCTACCCCAAAACAAAACACATGCAACACATAGCTCACAAAGCCAGTGTGCCAAACAGTCACAGCCCTTAAGGCTAAACAACACACCTGATACACTTGTAATAGGTGACTCTATCGTCAGGCACACTGACGTCCTTCTCACCAGGCTGAACAAGGAGAAGGTCACGGTGAGCTGCCTGTCAGGTGCTAGGATCCGCCACATAACACAAGCACTCAGGTCACTCCAAGGCAAGCACAAATATGACTCAGTCATTGTCCATTCTGGTGTGAATGACCTGAGACGTACCTCCCTGGACTACATGAAAAGAGACATAGAGGAGCTCTCTGAGCATGTAGCCCAGGCCGGTATGACACTGACCTTGACTAGCATCTCACTCTCACCAAGAATAATGCCACAATATGAAGCCAAGTTGATCAATTTCAACAACTGGCTTAAGTATTGGTGTCATTCAAAGGGGATCCAATGCCTGTCAGCCTGGGATGACATGCTCGACAAGCCATGATGCTTCATTAGGGACGGCTTGCACCTGTCACCCCTGGGCTTTCGGATATTGGCAAAGGCTCTTGCTACCACCATAGTGCCTTTTTTAGGCAAGGCTCAAAAGACAAACCCACCTCCATAGGTATCACAAGGGATAAGAAACTAAGAGTAATGCTACTCAACGCCAGAAGTCTAAACCTCAAGATGCACGCACTCGACACTCTCCTTAGCATGGAGAACATCGATATCTGTGCAGTAACAGAAACCTGGTTCAAGGCTCCCGAGAGCACCCCAGCACTACCAGGTTATACCTCATACCATGCTTTTCGGCCCCAAAACTTGCACCGAACCACAAAAGGAGGGGGAGTATCAATATTCGTCAAAGATACCCACACCTCCAGGTTGGTGGCACAGCACGAAGCATCAGAGATTATCCATGTGCAACTAACAGTGGGTAAAACTGCCTTCCAGTTTATAGCCTGCTATAGACCACCCTCCCAAACCCAGGAACCCCACTTGGCCTTCCTGAGAACACTGGAAAATATGAAGGTCTCTCCAAACACCATTATATTGGGCGACTTCAACTACCCAAACATAGACTGGGAGCATTACTCTAGCTCCAACACCCTAGCCCAAAGGTTCCTAGAATTTATAAACTCAAATGCTATGGAACAACTTGTTACCACTCCCACAAGAGGGGAAAACATACTGGACCTGATCATCACCAACATGGGGACTCTCTGCATCAGACCAGAAGTGTATCCCTCACGGGTAAGATCAGACCATAAACTAATCTCACTGGATATTCACATCCTGACCCCACCCCTGCCCAGAAAACCACAGTGAAAAACTTCTCTAAAGCAAATTTCACACTCCTCAAAACTGAGGTGGAATCCTTCAAAGCCCCCGGGCCTGTGGAAAATATGGCCCAGACCGCAGAATCCTTTATAAACGCATTCTATGAACACCTTCAGGAATGCATGGATCATGCAATCCCAAATAAAACCAAGACCCAATCCTCCAAAGGCAGACGTCCTGTCTGGTGGACCCCAGCCATAAACAAACTATACAACAGAAGGAGGAAGCTACTTACATGATAGAGCAAAATCCCAAAAAGGGAAGGCTTCTCTGATGAGTATTAGCAAAAAACTACGGGCACTCATAAAATCATCTAAGGTCAGCTTAGAGAGAAAAATTGCACAGGACACTAAGGATAATCACAAGGCTTTCTTTAGTTATGTTAGGAACCCGGGTGGGAATTCCCAGATATGCTCAGAATTAGTCCAAAATGACAAAAAATACACCAAACCCACAGACATTGCCAACATCCCAGCTGACAGGTTCAGCGCATACTTCTACCCCCTTCCCCACCAAAAGGGCAAATATCTATCCCAGCAGAGTGCTGCCCCCCTGACATCTCAGATGCTCAGGTAAGAGCTGCCCTCTCCAAAGTAAAAAACACAGCATCAATGGGACCAGATGGTGTCCCGGGCTGCATCCTCAGGTAAGAGCCGCCCTCTCCAAAGCAAAAAACACAGCATCAATGGGACCAGATGGTATCCCGGGCTGCGTCCTACATGAACTCCAAGAAGAGCTAAACCCAAACATAAAACTACTGTTCAATCTCAGCCTTACTACAGGATATGTACCCAAAGAGTGGCATACAGCAACAGTGGTCCCTCTCCACAAAGGTGGTGCCTCAACGGTTCCTGGAAACTATCGCCCCATAAGCCTGACTAGCTTGGTCTGCAAAGCTATGGAAAGGATCATCATGGACCTCATAAATAAAGATATTGGGGACCTACAGACACTGGATCCTACCCAGTTCGGCTTTGTTAAGGGCAGATCCTGCCTCTTAAACCTGGTTTATTTCATTGAAACAGTCACCAAGGCCATTGACGAGGGAAAAGTGGTCCACACAGCCTACCTGGACCTCGCAAAAGCCTTCGATACAATACCCCACTCGGGCATTATAGATAAGCTCACCAGCTTAAATATAAACCCCTATGTCACTAGATGGGTTGCAAACTGGCTCAAGGACAGAACCCACATGGTTAGAATTGCTGGAGCCATGTCACACTCTAAACCAGTTACAAGTGGCGTCCCACAAGGCTCAGTCCTGGGACCTCTCTTGTTCGGTATATATTTCTCAGAGGTACAGGCCAACACGGAAGGACTGTGGCTGACCAAGTTCGCAGATGACTGCAAACTAGGCACCATAATCTACTCTCCAGCTGACACAAGCATTCTCCAAAAGGGCCTCATAGAAACAGACAACTGGTGCCAGAGCCATGGCCACAAGCTAAATGCCAAAAAGTGTATAGTCATCCCCTTTGGCAAAGTGCCCACAAATTACCACATAGGTGGTAATCCATTAAGTACGGAAGAAGTAATTAGGGTCCTGGGGACCCAAGTTGATAGCAATCTCTCAGTTGACAACCACGTGGCCAAAATGGTTAGAAAAACATTTTATATAGCCCACCTAATCATGAAGGGATTCACATCTAGAGCAGGGGAGGTCATCGTGCCTCTTTACTCATCCCTCATCAGGCCCATAATTGAGTACAATGCCCCTTTTGGGATATACCTTACCAGACACCTGCAGCAACTGGAAAGACCCCAAAAGTACCTCACCAAGAGGATCAAAGGGCGCAAACAGATGCCATATGCTGCCCGGTTAAAGAAACTCCAGCTCTACTCAGTGGCATACCGCCTGCTCAGAGGCGATCTGTGCCTGACGTATAAAGCCATGTCCAACCTGGAGTTAAGGGACATGCTGCACCTCAGAAAATCCAAATCCCATCGAGCTATGCGCTCAAGAGACTTGAACCTCAGCACTGAAATAAATAGGACATGCTGGAGGGACAGATTCATAACCCAGAGGCTCCCTTCACTCTGGAATAAAATCCCAGTCCAGGTTAGGCAGAGTCCCTCATTGACTCTCTTCAAGAGGAATCTTGATGAGTGGATGGGAGATCGTAGGTTTACCCTGGGTATCACTTCTGTGTCACTGTTAGACAGAGGCACAGTATACTAATCTCGAAAAAGGGCATAGCAAAATTAATTTAAAATGGGTGGCAAAAGCCATACACACTCTGGCTAGGCTTATAAATGCCCTAGTGCAGATAGCCTAGTATGAACCTATGAACATAGAACAGTTGTGGTAAGTTGAACTTATAACAGTAGATGTTTGAATGATTACTGCTGCAGGAGCTGCTCCCTCTTTCTCTTCACCTACCTTGTTTTTGATATATTTTTATGCCAGGAATCATAAGAGATTACTAGGCTATCGACCTGGAGTTCAGCCTAGCTGTTTCAACCCAATGTAATGGCATAGAAGTACTAGTCAATACACAAGATTGCATTTAGTGATGACTGCCCATGTCCAGGAGGGTTGTGGATGCTATCCCTGGTAAGAATTTATGGTGCCCCATCTATCTAAGGTTCCTTTTGAACAGTGTCTTAGAGGTGCTATATTTCACATGAATTGGTAGCCTGTTCCAAAGATGTGCCAGTCACTGGTACCAGCATGTCCTATTTAAGTTGCAGGTCATATTTGACTCCATGGAATGGGTAGCCCTAGACACCTTTGATTTATTAATATGCAGTACATTCATTAGGTTTGGGTCTTGGGTTGCTCTGTAGGCCAGGCATAAGTCTCCCCTAAGAAGCCTATACCATGTGCAGTATAGTGACAGGGATTTTAGTTGGTCCATGTAAATCACATGCTGGAGGCCCTTGATCTTCTTTGTTATAAATCTCTGAGGTCTAATTGCCTTAGGTGCTAATTACTGTACATACCGAATGGAGCATTATACTCAGTCATGGATTGGTTAAGTGCCGAGTGTAGTGGGGTTATAACTTGTTTTGCTCTTGAGGTGATGCCTTTACTAAGCAAGTGAGCTATGTGGAAAGCTTTCCTTACAATGGTAGACAAGTGGTGGTCAAAGTTAAGGTCACAGTGATCCTGTGATCTCAGGTCCTTTACCACTTCATGAGTACTTAGGGTATTTTTATTGATTTGATAATGTGAAGGGACATTGTCTGTGTTAAAGGGAATGATGATGCATTTTGTAAAATTAGATATGATGGCACTTTACCGTAGTTAGCTGGAAACACTGTATGCATGAGACTGAGAAACATAAGTCTTAATATCTTGTGCTCAATAGGTGTTAGTCTCTTTCTTATGGACCAAGTCTTGCGCATTCAGAATGAATTCTCCAAACACTGTAGTTCATTTAATAAGGTTTTATTAAATGTTCACAATATTCAGATACTGTTTCCATTGTCAGTTCTGATAAACAATTCAGGTTGCTGCACCTCATACTGATTGTCCTGAACAATGTAAACTGACATAGTCTCTAGATGACCTGTTTTCTGTAATCGCTGCTCGAGTGTTAGGCATCTTCCCTGAAGTAACGGGTTGAATGAACTTACTAACCTTAACTGCTTTGCTAATTTGAACCCTGCATAGTATATTCCTTTAAGTCTTGTAAATGTCCTGTATTTACTGTTTCTAACCATCTTAGGCTTTGTCTGTGCTTTATTAAAGAACATTTTGTAGCAGATCTTTTTTTTTGAGAAAGAACATTTTGTCTGCTTATCTTTTAATCTTTAATAAACAATTTTTCACGCTTGGCCAGCAAGGTCAGCATTCAGTAAAAGATTATTTTGTTTCTGCTTTACTAAATGTATGCATAAATGAAACATCATTTTATGCTTATTTTACTCTTTAGTCTGTCTGCTGTACTGTACAATGAAAAGCCCCGATCTAACACATTTCTTTGCTTTCAGTTTGAGACCATGACTAATGTACCAGTCAGTGGTCTGTGTGAGACCCTCCTGGAGTATACTGACATCATTTGGAGATTCAGTGATTGCACACAATTTGCAATCGTTTGCAAACTTGGTCAGCCACAACCCTTTAATTTTGACCTGAACTTCTGAGAAGTATATACCAAACAGTAGAGGACCCAGCACTGACCTCTGTGGCACTCTGCTGGTAACAGGTCTGCTGTTATTGTGGAGTCACCCACGTTGATAGCGTGTGTCCGGTTTGTGACCCAGTTGGCAACCCATGTGCAACAAAAGGGTTTACATTCAGTTTACTAAGTTTATGAGGTCCAGAATGATACGTTCCATGGCCTTACAGTTGAGGCTGGTCGGGCTTATGGGTCTGTAATTCCCAGGGTTTTGTAGGGCACCTTTGTGGAGGGGAATAACTGTAGATGTTCTCCATTCTGCAGCAGAAAAGCCTGTGGTTAGGCTATGATTCCAAAGGGTACTTCGTGGTGATGCTAGTTCATGTTTTAGCCTGTGTAGAAGACAGCCTGGGATGGCATCTGGTCCCATACAGGCTGTGTTCTTTGCCTTGGATAGGGCTTTGAGGACCTGCTCTTATTTTGTTGTTCCTAACATAGTCCTTTCAGGACTTAGCTGCCTTCTTTTTGCTGGCATGAAAGCTCTAAGAGCTTTGCACCCCAAACTTGCAATTTATTCAGCTTAGCATGAGCTTTTTGACAGTTTGGGTACATGGAAAGTACCCTGAAGCTTTAGGAGATGGCCAACCATTATATTTTTGGCTGGATATAACCCAATTTGTTAAGGCTACTGCAGCAGTGATCATTTGAATGGTTTACCTTTATAGTGTCGATCACACTTCGTCGACTGGCCACTTAATCGACTCATTTAAGTAAAATAAAACCGCAGAAAATTTTAAATGTCGAAAATATTTCGACATTCGACATTTCTGGCCACACCACACCTCCATACCATTGCTACCATGGATCAAAAAGGGGCAAGGTTTTGTCATTCACTTATTCGGAATTCGACGTTGGAGACATTCGCACTTCGGTATTTGCAGAAGTCGTTTTGCCCATATTGGGATTGACGATGTAAAGGTAAACCCATTTGAACATCTACTGTTATGGTAAGTTCAACTTACATAAATGTGCTTTTATGCCTTTAGAATAAAGTGCATATATCAAGCAGAAATGGAATGGTGTAGGCAGGTTTTAGGTATTCATTTAAGCATGTTGAAATAACTCCTAATATCTAATCAGTTTTGTAAAGCAAGACAGTAGTATGACCATCTAAATAAAATGTCAGTGTTTACTGTAAAAAGGAAAACTTTTTATGCTATATCAGTACTTCATTTTTAAATATTTCATACTGAATATTTTTCAATTTAAAATAATGGACAGCAAATATAAGGTATAAATCTCATAAAATCATACTGTTCTGTTTTATATGGCTTCACAAAGTGGCAGCTTCTGTAATTTTATTCTAATTAATGTGATGCAAAAAATAAAATCTTTCCATATGGTAGTGTATACCTGAATATTGTTCATTCATGGATTTTTTTTTTCTGTAGAAAAAAAAAAACTAAATTTTTTTTTTTATTTTGAAAAGTATGTATAAAGTGCATGGCATAAAAATAAGTAATCATATTCCATTCTTTGTCAGTTCACTTTAAATAAGGATTTCTTTACTTATTAATAGTGTATTCATTTCTGTTAGGTGGAGTGAATAACTTGAAAGGGATGCCTAATTAGTTTGGGTTATTTTTCTTTGTTGTTAATTGGTAGTGTTCATGGTTGTTAATGAGTGTAACACTGTATGTAGAAGCTTTTGGTACTGAGTATTATTTCGATACCTGAAAATGCATGATGTTTTACACCTACCATTCCTGTCATAAATTTTACAAGAGTAGTTTTGAAAAAGCTTTCTAAATATCTAAAAAGGCATGTGGGGTGAGTTTTTCCCTGGCCATATTGATAGATTCAAGTAAAGTCACCCTCCTCAGCCTCAACCGGCAAATAAAACATGTCAAATCCTCTAAGGGTAACTTAGAGAAAAACTTAGCAATCACAGCCAAGGACAATCATAAGGCCTTTTACAGCTATGTATGTAGCATGAAATGTTAGGACCCAATCATGTACTGAACTAGTGACTAATGATATCACAAACAATGATCCCGCAGAGATAGCAAACCTGTTGTGGACAGACTTGATGAAAACTTCACTCCCTTATCCCCTCCAAACTTATCACAAACCTTGCCCCCAAGCCCCCCACCCAACATATCCAAACAGCAGGTCATTAAAGCCTTGGCTAAGGAAAAAAACACAGACTCTATGGGACCAGACGGCATCCCAGGCTGTCTTCTAAACAAACTACAATGTGAACTAGCATCACCATTAAGTACCATATTCAATAACAGCCTAACCGCTGGCTTTGTTCCTGTGAAATGGAGAACAGCAACAATTATTCTCCTCCACAAAGGTGGCTCATCAACAGACCCAGGGAATTATAGACCCATAAGTCTGACCAGCCTCATCTTTAAGCCATGGAGCATATCGTCATGGACCTCATAAATAATGACATAGGCGATCTCCAAACCCTGGATCCAACCAATATGACTTTGTCAAGAACAGATCCTGCCTGTTGAACCTGGTGGATTTCTTCAAAAAATGTAACCAAGGCCATTGATGAGGGCAGATCTGTGCACGCAGCATACCTTGACTTGGCAAAGGCCTTTGACACAATCCCACACTCAGGCATTACCAATAAGCTTAGCAAACTGAATGGTAACCCCCTTTGTTGAAAGATGGGTTGCCAACTGGCTCAAAAACCTGTCACATACTATCAGAGTGGGTGCTTCCACATCAACCATGAGACCTGTCAGCAGCAGGATGCCACAGGGATCAATCCTGGCCCCCCCTACTGTTTGGTATATACTTCTCAAAAGTTAAGAACAAAACGGCTGTGGTTGACCAAGTTTGTGGATGACTGCAAACTGGGTACAATTATTGAATCCCCAAATTATACCAGTATACTTGAGTATCTTACACAGACCAATGACTGGTGTCTTAGTTATGGTCTCAAACTGAATGCAAAGAAATGCATCATCATTCCCTTTGGTAAAAACAGTGTCCCTTCACAGTATCAAATTAACAACAATACCTTATGTACCTACGAAGTGGAAAGAGATCTGGGATAACAAGTAGACTGCAACCTTAACTTTGACCACCATGTGTCTACTGTAGTTAGACAGGCTTTCTACATAGCACAATTGATTAGCAAAGGCATTGCCTGTAGAGAAAAGGAGGTTATAACCCCTCAATACCCATTACTAATCAGGCCCCTAATTGAGTATAATACCCCTTTTGGGATGTACTGTATAAGGCACCTGCAGCAATTGGAGAGACCGTAGAGGTTTCTAATTAAGAAGACAAAGGGACTCCAGCACGTTGCTTACACAGACCAAATAAAATCCCTGTCACTATACTCAGTATCGTATGGACTTCTTAGGGGAGAGTTATGCCTGGCTTACAAAGCAATTCCAGACCCAGACCTAATGAATTTGCTACATATCTGTAAATCAAACGGGACTAGTGCTACCCATTCTAAGGACCTATATATGGCCTGCTGACTAAGAATAGGATATGCTGGAGGGAGAGCTTTGTCTCCCAGCAACTGCCATGTCTTTGGAATAGGCTACCAATTCAGCTGAAGCAGAGCACCTCTATGACATTGTTCAAAAGGAACCTGGATGAGTGGATGGGTCACCATAAATTCTAACCAGGGATAGTACCCACAACTCTCCTGGACATGGGCAGTCATTACTAAATACAGTCCTGAGTATTGATTAGAGTATCTCTGGTATTACATTAGGATGAAACGTCTAGGCTTGAAATGACCTCCAGTTCGATACCGTAGTTAACCTCCTGTGATCCTAAGTCCTGTGGAAGTTCATAGAATGCTCCAGATAAACTTACAGATGTAGAAGATTGCAGCTAGTTTGAAAACATGCAGCAAAGAGACTCTGGGTTTTGGGGTACATTGTACCCCAGTTGAATGAGCATTTGAGGGAAGCTGCTGTTTAATGCAACTTGTTTTTTCATCTACAGTAATGCAGTATGCAAGCATAGTCATTTTACCATTATTTTGATTGTAGTCAACTTTTTGCCACCTTACATTTTTCAGGATGGGAATATGTTTTGCAAATATGCTGTTACAGCGTAAGTGGTATACAGTGCAAGAATTAATAAAATATAATGAGGGTCTTATGCTGACACATCATTTATTTGCTTGAAAACCAAATGCTGTATTTAATTCATAATACATGAATCATATGTTAATCTATGCTGTCATTTGAGTTTATACACATTGCTTATGCAGTCTGACATGCAGTGGAAAACAGTATGGTAAATTAATGGTTGCACATGCTTTGTCATTAAAGCTTGTCCTTTATTCATGGTAGGCGTTAAAATGTTTTGACTGCTATTTACCATAGTGCAGCTAGGAAGACCCCAGGCATGGTTGAACTGATTCATGTAAAAGACAAAAGGGTAAATGCTGCACTTTTCTTCTGTTAGAGATGATACAAAATCATTTAATGCAAATCAATGTATACTGCCTTAAAGCTCTCGTATAAGCTAAAGAATTCTATTGACTTTTCACTGGGATGCTATTACAACTACCAGTTTGAAGTTTTATTTATTGACTGCAAGAATGAACAGCACAGCAGTAAATGCTACATTTGTTCATGCAACTGTGAATAAATAATGATGTCTTACAGTGCCTAAAAAACAAATTTTTCTTCACAGTAATGGGGCATGCAACTTTAACTTTATGCAACACACACACACACACACACACACACACACACACACACACACACACACACACACACACTCACACTTATTTATAGCACTGTAAAGAACATCCCCTTCTAACATCTAAGACCAGACAGACTGCAGGTGTTGAAACAGCACAGACTATGATAATTGGCTCGGTCTGCTCTGACTTTAGGAATATTAATCCTCAAGTCTTTGTGCAGAAGCAGTCATTGTATTAAAGAGTGGTTTTAAATGAGAGTAAATGTGTTAACTCTTGAAATGAGAATAGTGGAGTACATTTAATGCCAGTTTTAAGGATACCCCTGAGGGTCTCACCTTCACTCTTTGAATCACCTTCCTCCTGTGCAACAGAAAACGATTATTTTTCCTTTTCCTTCTCTCTTCCATGCTGCACAGTCCCTTTCTAAATGCTCATGCTTTCTCCATCCATATTGTGAGCTGTTCTCAAACATGTACGCATCACTTCTTAACTGAAAAGGTTTCCTAACACTGGCTTTTGTTACTGAGAAACATCTGCTCCAGTATTTGAATAATCCACATAACCTTATCTTTAGCAGGAGTGAAGAACTGATTTTCAGAAAGTTGACCTAGCATTGTAGTTTAGTTTTCTTGCTTAATATCTGAAATATATTTGAGTTTAGATTTGTAAAACGCAATGTTCCTTCAGATGATATTGAAGAATATGAGGCAGTGTACATTCAGAGACTTTGTTGTACTGTATTAACCCCCCAGATGCGTAGTAGCAAGGCCTGCCTAACACTCAGCCTCAGGTGACGTTTTAATAGGTTCATGAATAAACATTGTGATGTTTTACTAGTCCGCATGAATATTCATGCAGGATTGTCAGCATGCAGAAAGCAGATAGTGCAGACTCATTAGTGTATTGAAGAGACACAGGCTATAGTGCTTATGTTTTCAGCTGTTTATTAATGAACCCACATTATAAAGCAAATATAGCATCTTTCTGTCAAGGCATTTTGTTCATTATATACCAAAGGATTGTGAGCATGTGGAAAGCCAATAGTGCAGACTCATTAGTGTACTAAAGAGACACAGGCCACAGTGCTAATGCTTTTAGCTGCTTTTTAATGAACCCACATTAAAAAGCAAATGCAGCATCTTTCTGTCAAGGCATTTTGTTCATTATATAGCAAAGTATTCTTATTAGTATCCAATTTACACAGAGAACAACTATATATTCAGTCCACCACTTAGAGCTGTGAGCCACCTGTTGATACACCAAATACAAAAGTTTGGGGACAGCAGTCACGTCACACCTAACACCTACTCTAGTGTTACCGTAAGAAGCAGTGTGTCAAGAGTGAAAGATGGGAAAAATTTAACTCCAGTCAAGAAAATTAAAATTCGCCACTACAAATAATCATCAATATCTAAAACAGAGAGTCACATAACCAGCAAAACACCAACTTTGATATAAAACCAAAACACAATTATTCCACACAACAGAGCTAGTAGCAAATGATAATCCTTTTATTGAATGAGGTAATTGCTTTCACAGATAAAATTCCGCTTCTTCAGATCATATAAAATAATTTCACACACACCTACTTAAATGAATAGTCCAAAAACATGTGACCAATCAATTAACTTATGCCAATTACCTTAAAGATATAACAAAATTAAAAATCATTACTGTTAACAAAATTCATCATTAAAATTCTAAATCTCCACTGTAACTAAAATAGCACAATCATAATTGCAATAATATACACGTGAATTCATGATTTAAAAATAAGAAATATGTATTAAGAAAAATTAAAATTAAAAATGTATCTATATTTGATTTACATAAACTAATCATTGCCAAAAAGGCTATTTAAATTGTACTTAATGTTTTAATGGTCTGGCTCTTAGAAATGGTTTCAGTGATATTTTGGTGTTTAAACCAGGTGTCTTATTTACTTTCAAGTGCAAAATCCACCTTTGTTCTGCTGCTTCAGTTCGATTTTTTTATGTTCCCTCCCCTCATACTAGTTCTTACTATTTCCAGTACCATAAAAGTAAATTTGTGTCTCCGATCTTTTTCAGCTACATGCATGGCTAATGCACTACTTTCTTTCTTATTTCTGATGTCACGTATATGTTCTAGAATCCTGTCTTTCAATGGACGGTTGGTTTTCCCAATATAGTAGTGAAAACACACAGTGGAGTAGAAAAAGTAAACCATGTTTTTAGTATGACAGTCTGCATAAAAAAAAAGTCTATCGTAAAACCTAAATGTGGGTGTACAAAATGTGTTCCTACATGTATATATGTACAGGCCATACATCTCCTGCAGGTGTAGGTACCTACTCTATCCGATTGCATACTATCCAAGGTACTGTGGGATTTATAGCAAAGATGACTCTTCAAAGTCTTATTATTCCTAAAAGTAAAACTCAGAACTTTATCTATTATCCCATCCAGTTCCTGTATCGTTGATAATATCCCCCAATTTTGTTTCATGACATCACAAACTATATGAATGTTACTGGCAAAAGTTAATGTCATTCTTAAATTATTGTCATTGGGAGGGCTACTTGTATATGTATTGGGTTCCTGTGCACCTGCGTTTGCATCGCAATAATATGGTTTTCATCTACCTGTGACCTGTCCTCTATTTCCATGCTTCCTTGATTACTGAATCAATTATATGTGCCTTATATCATCTATCAATAAACTCTTGTTTCAGTGTCTGTAGGGCTGTAACTAGAGTAAGGGTCATCATTGTGTATTTCAGTTTCTCGCCACACAAGAAAAATGAATACAAAACGTTTATACCAATAGATGGAATCATAGTAGATGTTATTACTAAGCACATTGTTCATCTCCCATTGAACCAATGAGAGGTTGGCGTAGCTGTTGGCACAGGCTGTGCCCATCACCACGCCAACCTTCTGTATGTCCCCAAACAAAAAGGCATTGTTTTCCAGTATAATCTCAAGGAGGGCACACAGAAGTCTGATCTTACTCTCTTCCGCATTTTTGCTTTTCATCAAATTTTTGATGCTCTCAATCCCCCAATCATTGGGGATAATGGTGAACACAGACTCTATATCAAGAGTCAACAAAAAATATGGGTCTGATACATGTTCTAGGTATCTATTCAGATCAGCCAGAAATTTTTTAGTGTCCTTGAGTACTGTTCCACAATCTTTCAAATATATATGTAGATTCTTCTCAACGAAGATTGAGAGCGGTTCTGTGGCCCAACCCCTACTGGAAACTATGGGACGCATAGGTGGATTCTGGAGATGTTTGTGCATTTTGGGCAAACCATATAGTAACAGCACTACAGGAAATTCAACATTAAAGTAATCAAAGAGAGATTCAGATATCATACCAGTTTCTATGAGGTCAAAAACATAGAACTGCACTTTTTCTATCACCCCCTTCAAACCTAATGATGTTAAATGGGCATATGTCTTCTGATTACTAAGGAGTAGTCGCATATTTTTCAAATAAAGCATTTTATCTAGGACCACAATCCCACCTCCTTTATCAGCTGGCCTTATTTCTATGCTATTCAAATGTTTTAATTCTTGCAATGCTAGTTTCTCATCATAGGAAATATTAAAGTAGGCATTTTCTATGCTGTTCTCAAACTTTTCTCTAAGTTGTGTTTTGCAAACATTGACAAACAAATCAATCACAGAATTAGATGGTGGAATAAAAACACTTGGTTGCTTAAATATACATTGTTCATGTAAGACACCTTTAAACAAGGTCTTAAGAGTCAGGTTTCTTCCAAAGAGATGTAAATCTTGTAAAACATTAACTAAATCTGCCTTCTGGGCAGATAGAAATGCCAAACATCTATTTAATAAATCAGTTTGTATCTCAGTTAGTGTGTGGGAAGATATGTTAAAAACGAAACCTGTCTTGTACGTTTGCCTGTTCTCAAATCCTCCTCTGAACTGTGCATCCGTCATCCCTTCACACTGGTTACCCTGCTCCTGGATTGTCCTCTTATGGGAAGGGGATGCTTGATTAAAAAATGGTTACCAGACATAGGGCTAATGTTCACTGAATTCGCCCCATTTAAAAGTACATCCACTCATTGAATGGTGCTTAGTTTAGATCTGACAACCGGTCCAGGATCCACTACTGATTTTGCCTGGTTGGCCCCTTTATTCTGATGAATATTACTTGTGGGGCTTACATTAGTAGTCTTGTTAACTTCCCTACTTATACTATAAAGCTGCAGTGGAATTATTTGATCCTCTGATGGTACACTTATCTGTGATACCTCTACGCCTTTCATCTGTGTAGGTGTTCCATTGGCAGTTAACGCATTCGTATATCTCTGCCCTGTAGATTGAGTACGTTGGAACTGTGAATTAGGGCCACCTCTCTCCCTGTTGCATGAAAACACTGCCCCCTCTCAGAAATCTTTCAGATTTCTCTGGATTTTCTGGGTTTTGGTGCCTGATAATCGCTTTTCATAGTTTAAAATGTTGTCATATAAACTCTCTAGTTTGTCACTAAGCATGTCCTCTGGATACTTATCATAGCTAGTATTCTGTAGACAATTAATATCCCTCTGTAGTTGTAACTCTTCCGGTCAAAAAAAAATCTACCAACAGTTCCATATATTTTGCATTACATTCTAGGTTCAAAGTCTGCCAGCGTTTTAATTGCTAAGGATATAAATGTCCGTAACTAGGCATGGTTAAAACACGTAACCCTCTGGGTGCTATACCTAATTTAAGGGAAGCTTCTAAATGCAGCCGTTGCCACTGCATACTTTTAAATTTATACATCTTATTTTCAAGTTCACAGTAACTGTGGATAAACGCTTCATACTCACCCACATCTCTCGAAGCCAATTCGGGTTGCTGCTCCATATTAACCTTTAGCAATGGATTAGGACCAAGTTCTAGCAATGATTGTAAATGTTCGGTCATTTTTCTACCTTGTTCACTTCTAGATGTCTGGGTAGTGGTAGGGGCAGTTCCCAGAGCAGAAAATTCACTAATAATCACCGTCATGTTCTACGGGAGGTAAAAAGTAATAAATACAAATCACACACACATACAACCTCCACCAAAAACACCAACTTTTTCAGAGGGAAGCCGCCAGTATACAAGCAGTGAAATACTATTCCTACACATACAGAAAAGTACTATGTTAAAACTGTTGTTGGCTTACCTCCACTGTCCCTAATTTGCTCTGCACTCCATAAAAGAACTGAATTGCCTGGTAACCACTGAGAATTATGGTCCATAGTTTTTTTCCCCTTCACTTTTGCAGGGTGCGGGTCCCCTGCACACAGCACCCCATGCAACTTAAATAAACCAACTCCGAGATCTCAATACATTGAGGACTAGGGTAAGCTATGATTAAACAATGAATATTCATGGTGTTACAGGAAAATCTGCATGTCATGTCATTCATGCATCATTTGCATACTACATCACAGCCAGTAGGCATGTCAATCACTCTGGGCATGTCCATTCCTGCACAAAATGGCCAGGGGATTAATACAGTAAAGCAAAGCCCATTCAGATACTGTAACTTCAAACATAGTTATTGATATGTGTGTGTGTGTGTGTGTGTGTGTGTGTGTGTGTGTGTGTGTGTGTGTGTGTGTATGTATAATATATATATATATATATGTATGTGTGTGTGCCAGTGTACTCAACCATTTCTTCTATAGTACTCTGTACTGCGCTGTTTAAAATTAAAATATAGCATTGTGAAAGTTTTGTTCAAAATATGCTGGTATTCTTTTTTGCCACTGACTACAGTTATGCCTTTATTGGAATCATTTAATCATTTAGAAAGCTGCCCACAAAACATGAACTGCAAAGTAATTCAAGCAAACATCAAATATTTTTGCATTTCATCACAAAACTTTAGCTTTCTAAATCAAATGTTTCATAAGCTTTAGTGAACAAGTATAACAGAGGATGTAGTGAAGACTGATCCTTGTAATCCAAGCTTGGACCGTGCACTGAGAGGAAGCAGGACGCTTCTCTAAAGTGACCATCACATAATCTTGTGTACTGTCATTTTCTGTACCAAAACCAACTGCAAGAGCATAATTTATTTCAAATCTCATTTTTTGTGTAATGTGCTAATTCTGAGAATCTGTAAAAAGATTGATTCTATTGCTCATTTCCACAAGTCCTTCTAAGACATTCCTCTGGTACATTGCTTGAAGATGTAATTTGTGGGGACAGATCAGGTGCAACAAGTGAGTGAGACATAGTACTGTCCTACTGAAGGAAGGAGTGTGCTTTCTTGAATATGGGTAAGGTAACTATGACCATAAATCAGCAAGAAGTAGAAGGAGGTAAAACAACAGTATAGAGAGGAGAGTAATGTGCAGAAATTATGGGCTGCCTTATAATCCAGACAATGGTGGTATGGAGCATGTCTTTGAGGGTTTATATGCCTACACATTTCAGAGAAGGAAATTGATTGTGGGGAATAACGCACACAAGAAATGAGTAACGGTACAGATAAAGTCTGAAGCAAATCAGAATTCTTTTGGGAACATTTAAGTTCTATGTTTATGTTGGAGGCAAGATAGTTATCAATCAGACAGTGGGTGGGGAATATGATACTATTGGTTTTAAAAGGGCACTGAACAGGAGTGTGATTAATAGGCAAACAGCAGGATGTGGAAAATGCCAGGACCTTAAAGTAAAGTGAATGTGCAAGAGAATATGAAGGAAAAGATGAGGGACTCATGCTGTGGCACTGAATATGAAGGCTGACACAGCTTGAATGTAAACAGCCTCATATTTTCTTTGCTGCTTTTTAATTGTGTCTGGCTGTTGGTTTTTTGGTCTTGGAATGTTTTACTGGTGTAAATTCAGTGGTTCTGGTTGAAAGATAAGGCTGCTATCAGCACAAAAGTACACACCAAAGCATTCAAATACAGTGCATTTAATTTTAGCTTTGGTCCATTGTCTCACAGATTTTATCTGCCTTTATTTTGCAAGCACTTTACACACCAGGAAACCCAGTTTTAATGGAGTCCTGGGAAGAAAAGCTCCAATTTACAATTACAATTAAAGTTACAAGATAGAAAATTACAAAAGTAGAAGTCAGTAGGAAAAATACAAAGAGACAATATTGCAAAAACTTGGCATTTGAAGGAACAAATTATTGCCTACATGAGCAACATTCTTTACAAATAAATTAAGGTTCTTATAAAGTTTGCCAGTTCCAACACTATTATTAGTGGATATAAGACTGTAGGAGGATATATTCTCCTGCCAGGGTACCTATGTACAGGTTGCCCATTATCTAAAGACTAATAAAGGGATGAGCTGCTTTTCTTGGATCTGGTTGAAGAACGGTAAGATGAAGGTTTGTAGCAGCAGCTCATGTCTTTGAGTCTTTAGATAATGGGCGAGCTGTACATAGGCACACTGACAGGAGAATGAATGCTCTCCAGCAGGGTGTTAATCGACAGGTAATGCCCACTGAGAAATGAGTCCATTCCTCCAGCAGGGTGTTAATCGACAGGTAATGCCCACTGAGAAATGAGTCCATTCCTCCAGCAGGGTGTTAATCGACAGGTAATGCCCACTGAGAAATGAGTCCATTCCTCCAGCAGGGTGTTAATCGACAGGTAATGCCCACTGAGAAATGAGTCCATTCCTCCAGCAGGGTGTTAATCGACAGGTAATGCCCACTGAGAAATTAGTCCATTCCTCCAGCAGGGTGTTAATCGACAGGTAATGCCCACTGAGAAATTAGTCCATTCCTCCAGCAGGGTGTCCATTCCTCCAGCAGGGTGTTAATCGACAGGTAATGCCCACTGAGAAATGAGTCCATTCCTCAGGGCAGGATGTTAAACTGCCTTGGAACTTGGAGTAAAAGAAGGCTAATGGCCACAGTTATTTTAGACTCGCTAAGCAGTACTTTTGCTGTTTAGCTAGAGTAAAATATATGAAAAATTTTAGAAAAGTGTGTGTTTGTGTGAGCGTATACATGCATGAAAGTGAGAGATTGATCAAGCCATTATTTTACACTTGCTAAGCAGAGCTTTTGCTGTTTAGTGAATGTAAAAGTAAATGAAGCATAGGTATGTGTCTGCATGTGTGTGCGTGTCCATGTGTGTGTGTGTGTGTGTGTGTGTGTGTGTGTGTGTGTGTGTGTGTGTGTGTGTGTGTGTGTGTGTGTGTGTTGAGAGAGAGAGTGATCAAGCAAAGGTAGCAGCAGCAGCAGTAGAGAGGTGTGCGTACCTCTCAATCTTTTAGCTCAAGAAATCTCGATAAGGCCTAAAATATAGTGAGGACAAAAGGTCAAAAATAGGAACAGGTATTGCTATTATAAAATTACAAAGTTGCTTGAACAACAGTGTTTGTATTAGCATGCATTTTCTGAAGCCAAGTGTGTGTGTGTGTGTGTGTGTGTGTGTGTGTGTGTGTGAGAGAGAGAGAGAGACGGACAGAAAGAGTGTGCAGCAATAAAAAGGTTTGAATACTTCTTGACCTGTTAGCTCAAGAAATCTGGATAAAGCCTAAAACAAAGGGAGAAGAAAGGCTCAAAAATAGAAACAGACTTTAAATATTGCTCTTATAAAACCATAAAATTGCTTAAATAACAGGATTTGTGTTAGCATGAATTTTATGAAGAAAATAAAGTCTGTAACTCAAACGTATGTCATTATTTAGTGATGTCACTACCCAATAACTGGGAACAATCCTCACATTTTAGGAGCGAGACCAAAAAATTAAGTAAATATCTAGATTTTTTTTTTGAAAATGTTATATTTTGAATGTAAAATACTTCCTCCAACACCATTAATCTATAATACAGGAAATCTGAAACATTAGGAAGAGGAACTATTTTAGATCAGAACTGGTAAAAAATATGAGCAAAGCAGGCAGACCTGGAACGGAAGATCCAAATCCTTAAGGTATACAGATGACTGCAGGCTAATCTCTGAGGATGTGGCAAAAGCATTAAATACAGTGATGCCAGTATATATTGCATTTGAGCTCACATCAAGAGTGGAAGACAATACAAAGAAAACTGGCTCTCAGGAAAAGGTACAGGAAAGGGAAACAATAGAAGGGGGAAAAAAAGAAATGGAATGCCCAAAGTGTCTGGCCTTCTATGTAGAAAATATACAGGATACAATAGATAAAAAGGTAAGACAACTGCAAGGTAAGGTAAAAAAATGATAGAAATAAGAGATTAAAAGACCTGTATGCTGGAAAGAATGGTAAAACAGAAAGTTGATATCACCAGTACTGCTAAACATATTAAGGAACCTGACAAGAGATCCAAAAAATAAAAACAATTGGAGCATATGCAAAATGAAACAGGAATGAGGACATAGACCGAGTGTGTGTGTGTGTGTGTGTGTGTGTGTGTGTGTGTGTGTGTGTGTGTGTGTGTGTGTGTGTAGGGGGGTGAGCATCCAAAGAAGGAAACTCATCCCAAGTTGAAAAAGTATGGGGGGAGGACTGCTGTACTTATCCACTTACACTTTAACATGCAACATACTGCAATGCATAAAGGGACTGCTGTACTTATCCACCTATAGTTTAACATGCAGCATAATGTAATGCATATAGGGACTGCTGTACTTATCCACCTATAGTTTAACATGCAACATAATGTAATGCAATGCATAAAGGGACTGCTGTACTTATCCACCTATAGTTTAACATGCAACATAATGTAATGCAATGCATATAGGGACTGCTGTACTTATCCACTCAAACTTAACATGCAATATAATGCAATGCATATAGGCAGAAGCAAAAGGGATATAGAAAGAGACAGAGAGAGACAGGATGGAGAAGGACCATAGGATCATAGGAGTTTACTAGGCTGTCAACTCTGAAGTAATTTCAAGCCTAGCCTATTCATCCCAATGTAATACCATAGCTATACTAGTAAATACACAGGATTGCATTTAGTAATGACTGCCCATGTCCAGGAGGGTTATGGATGCTATCCCCAGTAAGAATTTATGGCATCCCATCCACTCATCCAGATTCCTTTTGAACAGTCTTGTGAAGATAGGTGAAGGCTGCCAGCCTAGCCAGATACAATTTTGTAGATAATTCTGTCATTTGTAAATATTAATATAAGCCACAGGCTTGTTCTCTTAAATGGAAGCAAATGCTGTTAAATATGGAACTGCCAAAATGTAACAACAGTGCACTCTGCTGTAGGAAGGCTGATAAGTCAAGCATTTATAATTGTTTGATGTCAAAACTCGGAGCCGAGATGTCTAAATGAAGGAATTCTTCCTATTGTTTTAAAGCCAGAGTTAATAACTAGAATTTATATGTATAATGTATCTTATTACCACAAACAAACTCCAAAACTGTAAAACCAATGAAAAAGTGGCGGCACAATAAACTGGAGATCGCTTAAAAACAAGAAGCAAGTTTAATTAGCGCTTTCGGAAAGGGTCTGATGAAGGAAAGGTACTACCCTTTCCGAAAGCGCTAATTAAACTTGCTTCTTGTTTTTAAGTGATCTCCAGTTTATTGTGCCACCACTTTTTCGTTGGTTTTATAATGTATCTTATTACTCTGGCTTCCTGACCAGCTACAAGATCAAAATAACTATTAACCTCTGAGTTTTTGTTAGCCTGGGAAAACAGCACATTTTTAAGAATGATGTAATATGAAGCAGCACTGTATTATCAATTTAAAGAGAGAGATTCAAAGAGCATTTGACATTTGTCTTAAGAACATCCAACTCACCAGTATCTGCCTGTGTTCTATATGTAAGTAGGATCTGTGACTTCAGTGTCTCTTTTAGAAATAGGTAGCAAATAGGAAGATTAGTTGTTTTCTGTATTGGTCAGAACTATTCTACTGTGTTATTTTATGCATTTTACTTTGTCTGGACTCTTGACTAGCCCTGTGTAGTAGGAAGTATAGTTGTGTGTTTTTGTTATTTATTATTAAATATTTTTAAACCTTTCAAATGTGGCTGTTTTGTGTAGAGATAATTTAAGCTCTAGAGTACAATGTATATAGTGCTACTGCCCAAGTCACTCCAAATAAGCCTTGACTGTTCAGTTGCACTTACCATTTTGATAATGATATTGCACAGTAGAATTGGACACCCTTTGATAAGGGCCTTTTTAGTAGCTGATAAATATTAGTGGGTGGTGGCAGTGACTTCTACCTTATAAAACCAGATCAAGAAGTTGAACGAACACTAGTAAGAATAAAAAGATCCATGACTCGATAAAACCACAGCTTTATTGTAAATGTAGAATCACTGACTTAGCGCTTTCACCCATAATACTGGACTTCTTCAGAGTCAGTTACACTCAAAAAAATCAGGACTTTTATAGTCCTAAACAGGCAATCAGCTAATATAAAAAACATCCATTAAAATCAATTATCCAGTTAGCCATTTAACCCAACCCCTGCTGCAAAGGAAAAAAACAGCACAAGAAATACTGTGATAAAACCACGTCTTAAAACAGGAAAAATAGTTGTAATAAACTGTTCCATGTAAACCCTTTTGGTGAATACTTTGTCCAAGGAAAGTTAAAAGAAAGTTAAACATAACATAAACTGGGATTTGTGTTTCAATACACTTGCAATAGAAATGTTTTCATTAATGCCTGGTGTTTTTATTGCATCCAGGCACAACTGCCATAGACATTCTCTCATCTCTAATAAGGTTTTAACATCCCCTCCCATGTCTTTTTTGGGCACCCTGTCAATGACAAAATATATAAACTTTTTGTAGTTGCCACACTTCTTACTGTGGTTAAATAAAGCACTTGAAGGCTTCTTGTTTTTTACGTCTCTGTTGTGTTCCACAATACGTAGCCTTAATTTACGTGTGGTCATTCCTACGTAAAATGCCGGACATGATAGACAGGTGGTTACAAATATTACCATGTTAGTATTGCAATTACAGTACCCTGGGCAGTTTAGTGTTCTTTTGTAACTGTCTATGTGTACATAAGGTCCGTCATTAATAAACTTGCAAATGCTGCATGTACCATACTGAGCCATCCATGAGATCTTACTATTAGCTGTCCTTACACCTCCTTCCAACAGCACTTTCAAGTTGGAACCCCTACTGTTAATGAATCTCGGGCTTGGACCCCATACTTCTTTTAAGTCTGAAGGAAATACACTGTCCCATACTGTCTGGATAATGTTCTTAATTTTCATACCTGAATCATTATACTCCAGCACCATTGCCATAGAGTTGTTTGTAGTAAGTGTATTAATCTCAATGATATTAGATGAACCAACACTTCTACTTGAATCAAAGAGAATAGGTCTAAAATTACTGCTTCTTCTCATTTTGACATCCTTACTTAACTTGGTCACTAAATCCATTGGATACCCTCTATTTGTGAACATGTCAGTAAGCTTCAGCAGTTCAGATTTAAAACAGTCATCCTGACTAATAAGCCTTGACAATTGAATCATTTGACCCTTCACCAGATTTTTCTTTTGAAATTGAGGGTGGCAACTCTCAGGATGTAAAAAAGAGTTGCTGTATGTTTTTTTACAGTAAATGTTCAAATGTATATGGCCATTCTCTTTGTACAAAAGAGTATCCAAAAATCCAATCCTATCTCTGTCCATGTGGCTTGTACATTTTAGAAAAGTAGTTGTGTTATCAAATAACCAATGAAATCTTCTAAATCTTGTTTTGAGCCCTTCCAAAAAATCAGTATGTCATCCAGGTACCTTAAGTATGTCATGATCTTTGACATATAGACAGAATTAAACACGTGCTGCTGTTCCCATTCTGCCAACACCAGGTTAGCATAGATGGGTGCACATCTGGCACCCATCACAACCCCATTCGTCTGCTTGTAGTATTCCCCATCAAACAAGATAAAATTATTGGATAATACCAAATCTGACAAATCCACAAGAAGGCCTGTTTTTACATGGTGTAAATCACTGTACTTAGCCAGACTGTTGTTAAAGCTATCAATTCCAATATGGTGGGGAATCACCAAAAATAAGTTGACTACATCTACAGTCACAAACTAATAGTCGTCACCACAATTTAAATTCCTGATATTATCAAGGCAATACCAAGAGTCCCTTAAAATGTGCAGAACATTGTTCAACACATTCTTACAAGTGATGTCTATATATGACGTTAGTGGTTCCGTTTTGGAGCCCTTAGCAGCTACAATGGGCCTAAATGGTGGAAAATTTACATGTTTATGAATTTTGGGGATACCAAAAATAGAGGAAATAATGGGGTTCTCCACTGTAAGATATTTAAACTCCTCATCAGAAATTATCCCATCACACATAAATTCATATAACTGCCAATCAATTTTGGCATAGGCCCTATGTACATCAAACCTAGAAACCCTCCCATAAGTTTCTGCATCATTTAATAGTACTTGTATTTTATAGGCATAGTCTGTGTTAGTCATGATGACTATCCCCCACCCTTGTCTGGTTTCATAACTCTGTACTGGTTGGTGTGTGTGAGCTGTCTCAAACAAAATTTTTCAGCACTGGATAAATTGTCGTTAGACATTTTTTCATATTGCAGACATCTAATACGGGCTTCACACAATCGTTCAAATACCATAACTGCTGGATTCTGCGGTGGAATGAACACATTATCTCTCTCTTAAAACTCAAGTAGTTAGTCATTGCCAGGCTTTGGATTGTTTACAAAAAATAACTAAATTGAGAATCCTAGAATACAGTTTAAGACTCATTAATAGTCTCCCAACCTCATATCTGTGGGTGGGAACAAAAGAAAAACCTTTTTCCAACAAGCTGACATAATACTCCGTAATCTTTAGATCTGAAAAATTATAAATTGTAAAATCTCTGTCACCCTCCTGTTTACTTTGCCTTGTCCAAACTTCTGTCATCACAATGTTGTTCAGATTCAATAGCAAAAATGTTCAAAACAGGAATGCCAGAATCAATACTGTCAACACAACAGAGACATAAAAAACAAGAAGCCTACAAGTACTTTATTTAACCACAGTAAGAAGTGTGGCAACTACAAAAAGTTTATATTTTTTGTCATTGACAGGGTGCCCAAAAAAGACATGGGAGGTGATGTTAAAACCTTATTAGAGATGAGAGAATGTCTATGGCAGTTGCGACTGGATGCAACAAAAACACCAGGCATTAATGAAAACATTTCTATTGCATGTGTATTGAAACACAAATCCCAGTTTATTTACCAGATGATTATATGTTTAACTTTCTTTAAACTTAAACTGGACAAAGTATTCACCAAAGGGGTTTACATGAAACAGTTTGTTGCAACTATTTTTTTCTATTTTAAGATGTGGTTTTATCATAGTATTTCTTGTGCTGTTTTTCTCCTTTGCAACAGGGGTTGGGTTAAATGGTTAATTGGATAATTGATTTTAATAGATTTTTTTTATATTAGCTGATTGCCTGTTAGGACTATAAATGTCCTGATTTTTTTGAGTGTAACTGCCTCTGAAGAAGCCCAATGTTATGGGTGAAAGCGCTAAGTCATGGATTCTACATTTACAATAAAGCTGTGGTTTTATCGAGTCATGGATCTTTTTATTATTTGTACATTATAGTCTGGGTAAAAGGGGCACAGCTGGAGAACCTGTGCCAGCCTTCCACAGGAGTGTCTGTGTGGTTGTATAAAACTCTTATCTCAAAGTGTGTGTGTGTGTCAGCTACTTGGGCAGGGACACGAAGCACTGGTTGGAAAGAAAGGGTGCTGGAGGTTTTACCTTGCCCACTAGGCTAAGATCTGGACCCTATAGCTGTGCCAGTGGGGAGTCTTATTGGGGATCTGGAGAGAAAGGGACAAACCAGCCCCAGACTGACTGATCTCTGTGTGCTATTAAGGGAAACTGTACTTTACTGTGTGTGTATTTGTTATCCTCCACTATGTGGATGCCCCTCACTGGTGTTATTGGTGAGGATTGAGGCCCCTTGATTTCTGGGCCTGTGCACGGGTGTCACAAGTATCATAGAGGTGCTCTGCTTCACAAGAATTGGCAGCCCATTGCAAAGACATGGCAGTTGCTAGGAGACAAATCAGTCCCTCCAGCATGTTCTACTCAAGTTGCAGGCCTATTTAGGTCCCTGGAATGGGTAGCTCTAGTCCAGTTTGATTTACGGATATGCAGCAAGTTCATTAGGTTTGGGTCTGAGATTGCTCTGTAAACCAGGCATAACTCTCCTCTAAGAAGTCTATATGATACAGAGTATAGTGACATGGACTTTAATCAGCCTCTGAGGTCTCTCCAGTTTCTGCAGGTGCTTTGTACGGTGCATACAGTACTTGGTGTTATACTCAATTATGGGTCTGGATTAGTGTCATATATTCTGGAGTTATAACCTCCTTTGCTCTCATGGTGATGCCTTTATTAACCAAGTCTGCTATGTAGAAATCCTTCCTTACTACAGTAGACACATAGTGGTCGACGTTAAGGTCACAGTCTACTTATGATTACAGATCCCTTATCACTTAATGGGTACTTAGGGTATAGTTGTTGATTTGATAGTGTGAAGAGACATTGATTTTGCTAAAATTATCTCAAATGGTAGAGTGCTCACTTTTCTTGGGGGAGGTAGCAGGATCAATTCTAACATTTTGAGGTGGGAGTTGGCATAATAGCTAAGGTGTTCACTTCATCAACACAAAATACAGGATTCTTGACTTTGAGATGAGAAGTTTGGCTTTGCTTAAAATGGCCCATAAGCACAGATAGCCTAGTGCTAACCTATAAACCTTAGAACCTATGAGGTCTGGACAACAAATAATAAGCCAGTGATGAATTTGAGAACATTAAATGAGAACAAGGAGATAGAAGACACTTAAAGTGATAAGAGGGATAGGGAGGAAAAAAGAAAAATGGAGGAAACATGGAAAAGAAGATAAAAGAGATCTGGTGAAAATTTTGTGAGAAGGAGATAGCATGTTTAAGACATCAGAGGACATTAGAAGAAGAACCATGGCAACATTATGGTTTACCCAGAGAAGAATGGTGGAGCCACCCAACACTGAAGGAGGAATGGGTGACTGGTGAAGCCACCTAACACTGAAGGAGGAATGGGTGACTGATGGAGCCACCTAACACTGAAGGAGGAATGGGTGACTGATGGAACCACCTAACACCTGAAGGAGGAATGGGTGACTGATGAAGCCACCTAACACTGAAGGAGGAATGGGTGAATAACAGAGCCACCTAACACTGAAGGAGGAATGGGCGACTGATGAAGCCACCTAACACTGAAGGAGGAATGGGTGACTGATGGAGCCACCTAACACTGAAGGAGGAATGGGTGACTGATGGAGCCACCTAACACCTGAAGGAGGAATGGGTGACTGATGAAGCCACCTAACACTGAAGGAGGAATGGGTGAATAACAGAGCCACCTAACACTGAAGGAGGAATGGGTGACTGATGAAGCCACCTAACACTGAAGGAGGAATGGGTGACTGATGAAGCCACCTAACACTGAAGGAGGAATGGGTGACTGATGAAGCCACCAAACACTGAAGAAGGAATGGGTGACTGATGGAGCCACCTAACACTGAAGGAGGAATGGGTGACTGGTGAAGCCACCTAACACTGAAGGAGGAGGAATGGGTGACTGATGGAGCCATCTAACACTGAAGGAGGAATGGGTGAATAACAGAGCCACCTAACACTGAAGGAGGAATGGGTGAGTGATGGAGCCACCTAACACTGAAGGAGGAATGGGTGACTGATGGAACCACCTAACACTGAAGGAGGAATGGGTGACTGATGGAGCCACCTAACACTGAAAAAGGAATGGGTGACTGGTGAAGCCACCTAACACTGAAGGAGGAATGGGTGAGTGAAGGAGCCACCTAACACTGAAGGAGGAATGGGTGACTGATGGAGCCACCTAACACTGAAGGAGGAATGGGTGACTGATGGAGCCACCTAACACCAAAGGAGCAATGGGTGAATGATTGAGCTACTTAACACTGAAGTAGGAATGGGTGACTGATGGAGCCACCTAACACCTGAAGGAGGAATGGGTGAATGATTGAGCTACTTAACACTGAAGGAGGAATGGGTGACTGATGGAGCCACCTAACACTGAAGGAGGAATGGGTGACTGATGGAGCCACCTAACACTGAAGGAGGAATGGGTGACTGATGGAGCCACCTAACACTGAAGGAGGAATGGGTGACTGATGAAGCCACCTAACACTGAAGGAGGAATGGGTGACTGATGGAGCTACCTAGCACTGAAGGAGGAATGGGTGACTGATGAAGCCACCTAACACTGAAGGAGGAATGGGTGACTGATGAAGCCACCTAGCACTGAAGGAAGAATGGGTGACTGATGGAGCCACCTAACACTGAAGGAGGAATGGGTGAATGATTGAGCTACTTAACCCTGAAGGAGGAATGGGTGACTGATGGAGCCACCTAACATTGAAGGAGGAATGGGTGAATGATTGAGCTACTTAACACTGAAGGAGGAATGGGTGACTGATGGAGCCACCTAACACTGAAGGAGGAATGGGTGAATGATTGAGCTACTTAACACTGAAGAAGGAATGGGTGACTGATGGAGCCACCTAACACTGAAGGAGGAATGGGTGAATGATTGAGCTACTTAACACTGAAGGGGGAATGGGTGAAAGGGAGTAATAGCAATGAAGCAACAATCAAGGGAAAAAGGAAGGGGTATGTAAATGGGTAGTTCCCTGGAAGAGATGGGAACACAAGGAAAAAAAATAACAAGAATGCAGACTTATGTATGACGATCTAAGAAATAAAGAAAAACATGCATAAAAGAAATAGGAAAATACGAGAAAGAATGGAGAGTAAACAATGAAATGTGGAGCAGCATAATCAAAATAAACAAGCAGATATAAAAGATACATCAGATAGGAGATCAGTCTCTAAAAATAATACATTGATTTTCTCTTCTTTTTTTCTAATTGAGGTACAGAGAAAGGAAGATGGCAAATGCTGAGGGTCTGGAGAAGCAAAAGCAGGACTAGCACATGTTTTTGGGATGGCCGTGGGTATAAGAAGCATGTGATAAAACCATAAAGATATGGAAGGGTATCTACAATAATGAGGGAGAAAAGGACTGGGAGTTGTAAACATGGAGGGAACCACAAGATAAGAAAAGATGAAAGATAAGTCAGCTGAGGAAACAAAGCCTAATAAAATAACAGCTGATATAAAATATTATACAGCAAGCAATTGGAAGATGGTGCACGTAATAACACAAGAAGAACTGTAAAGGAGCTCTGTCAATCTAGCTAGAAGTCAGATAAAATGAGCATGGAAAGAATGGATAGATGATGTACAAACATGGAGAAGAGGTAAGGATGTAAAACAGGGCAAAACTTGGTGAGAGGTAAGGATGTGAAACAGGGCAAAACATGGTGAGAGGTAAGCATGTGAGACACGACAAAACATGGTGAGAGGTAAGCATGTGAGACAGGGCAAAACATGGTGAGAGGTAAGGATGTGAGACAGGACAAAACATGGTGAGAGGTAAAAATGTGAAACAGGGCAAAACATGGTGAGAGGTAAGGATGTGAGACAGGGCAAAACATGGTGAGAGGTAAGGGTATGAGACAGGACAAAACATGGTGAGAGGTAAGGATGTGAGACAGGGCAAAACATGGTGAGAGGTAAAAATGTGAAACAGGGCAAAACATGGTGAGAGGTAAGGGTATGAGACAGGACAAAACATGGTGAGAGGTAAGGGTATGAGACAGGACAAAACATGGTGAGAGGTAAGGATGTGAGACAGGACAAAACATGGTGAGAGGTAAGGATGTGAAACAGGGCAAAACATGGTGAGAGGTAAGGATGTGAGACAGGGCAAAACATGGTGAGAGGTAAGGGTATGAGACAGGACAAAACATGGTGAGAGGTAAGGATGTGAGACAGGGCAAAACATGGTGAGAGGTAAAAATGTGAAACAGGGCAAAACATGGTGAGAGGTAAGGATGAGAGGGAGGACAAGAAAAATTAAAGAGAATGCTGCTACCATTTGGTGAAGGAATTGGGTATCATGTACGAAGACTGCACGTATATATAAAAATTGATTAAAAAAGCGAAAGATAAACAAACAGAATTACATATGAAAGCTCATCTTCAATACCCACTGAATGACTCAAACAGTCTTTGGAGAATATATGAGACCTCGTGTTTCTTCATCAAAAAGATTGCAGGTTTAAGTACCCTTAGCTACTTTCAAGGACTAAAAGCCCTTCTCACTACTCAGTGTCATACAGACTCATTTGAGGTCATCTGTGCTTATCTTTCTGTTCTATGAATGTCTCTGCACTCTCTGAATTTATTCACCTAAATAGATCCAATGGCAAAGCAAACATCCACTCTAGAGTTCAAAACCTATAGTACCACATCAACACACCAGATGGTATAACAGATAGCTAACACATTATATTCTAAATTACTAGAACAGGCCTCCCTTGCCTATCAAGCAGAGTAGAGTACTTCCCTAATAACCTTTAAAACATGACTGGATGAGTGATCACAAATTTTCACCAGAATATGTGAGGGGATTCTAATTTATGGGGGGCATTGTTAGCCTCTCTCACCAGTACTGTGTGATATGTTTGAACTCCTCGGTAGTCTCCTTGGCCGTTAGTGTATATAAGATTCTCTGAGCCTATAAACTTATATCTGATAGCTGCATATTGAAATGGACTCTTCTTTTCTTACTGGCTAAGCTGGAACATTAAGACTTGGTACCAAACTTATAAAACAAAGTAATTGAAGTACTTCTTCTGTCAATTAAGAATGAACACCAGTATGCAACCTTGAAAATAGAATACTGGCTGGGTACTTCTTACAGATACAAATGTTCTTATCTGATACCATCTGTAAATTGACATGGGCAGGATCCCACCCACCTCCTCACATTCGGCATGGAAGCTTACTTGCACCTTTTCCACAAATGGTTAGAGTTACTCAGAACATGCATGATTCTACTGCCAGAGTTAGAGAAAACTAACATAGGTTTGATGCAGAAGATTAACTGGACTGGAGAGAATATTGCTGGCAAATCAGGCTGTATGCATGTGTATACCCTGGTTTAAATGATGGGGAAAACCTTAATGTTTTTTAGAAGGAAAGGGTTAAGGCATTAAGTGCTTTGGGTCACATGTTATTAAGTAATTAAGTTCATTATGCAACATGGTCTGAAGAAGTTCCATGAAGGCTGACCAGTTGGATTTTTATGTAGTAAAGTCAATTTGTGTTTCTAGCCGTTCATTTTTTATTATTTTGCCTTTTTACAGCTATTTTGTTTGGAAGTTTTGTGAGGTAATAGTTAGAGAAAAGTGTTTTCCCTGAAAAAGGGTGCTTATTATTGAATACACTTCTTTTAAACATAAGAAAATGTTAATTTATTCTTTCATGCCAGGTCACTTATACTTTTTGTTCTTGCTAACTATATATACTATGCTTTAGTGGACATTACTTGTAGAGCACAGTAGGCTGAATAAACTCATCTCTTTAAAAATCTGACTTGAGGTAGTTGCAATTCTTAACAACCTCTATATATTTTAGCCTTAGTCTGCTCACTTCCCCAAACCAGTGGTTAATCTGTACAAACTCTATCCATGAACAGCTTACTCAATTGGCCAGTAATGTTATAGTTAATATCGTTCATCATTATATTGCATACTTACCAATACTCTGTGGTATATTTCTGCTTCTCTTTTAGGAAATCCTTGAAAATATAATCAAACCAAATACCCAGTTAATATATAAATACATTAAAACATGGTGAGATATGGGCTTCTCTTGCTAATTTATTTTGTGTGCGGTATTAGCTGGAGGGGGGGGGGAGTAAGGGAGAGAGGACTAGGTTAGTCTGGGGTTAGTCCTCTTTAGGAATAATTCTATAAAGAACAAATCAACATTGGTAAAAAAAAAACATAAAAAAATAAAAGCTTCTGCAAAAGAAAAGCTAGACCTCACATGTTTGTGCCTACTGGGACCTGGATAAACAAGTCAGATGGGCGCACAAAATGCGAGCAGGGGATATGGATTAGCTTTGCAGAACAGTTAAGAACTCATTTATTTTTTAGTTGTGGCCACAGAACACACTGAAAACAAAGACTAATGCATTATACAGACAGACTTGCAACATTTGTATACAGACAGGCATGTGGAACATTTGTAGATTTTGTGCATAACCTAGAAGGGTGTGTGGACTAGAATATTCAAAACTGAATGTAAAATCTATAAAATGCTGTTTTATGTTTGCTCTAAACTGAATGAAAGAAAGAAGGCTGTATTTAACCCTGAATCTATCCGTGGATCACGGTATGTAAAATGTGAGAAACTCCCATTCAGAATCAAGGATACAATATTCAGAGTCCTGATTCTTCAAAAGTCTGAACTATGAGTCAAAATAAAGAGCCAAATTGCAAAAATAGTGCTTCATCCCTTGCACCCTGTGCCCCTGCCATGTATATGCATATATGTACACTTACTGAAAAACTGGTCTACATTAGACTGGGGTAATATTTTCAAATGCTGAAGCTCCAGTTTACTGTATATGCATCCCCCATTTATGCAATCTGTTCCATTGTTCTGAGGATTGATAGCTTAGTGCTTAGAACTTTAACACTCACCCAAAGTGACAATATAAGAAGAAATAGTGCCCCCCCCCAAAAAAGTGATGCTGTAAAAGTCTGAAGAAAAAGCGAGTAATGTGTATGTTGTGTCTGTAGATGGAAGCATAAACATTTAAAGCTTTCCATAATGGTAGACTGCAGTGAAGAAAGACATTAAATACCTAACCTCAGTGTGCAGAAGTGGAACAAATACCTATGCAGGTGAGCTGGCTATATGTGTTCTAAACTGAGGTAGAAAAGCTCTGTGGTGATTTACAATGAGTAAGAGACTGATGAGTAAAGTGTGATGTTGACCCTTATGATGAAGACGAAGGTCAAAGATTCCTCACAGGGTACTACATTATGTAGATCTCTCCCTACAGGGAAAAGATAGTTGATGAAATACAAGATTTTATTCTATATTGTTCTGAGGTTCCTTTGCTAAAATGTTTTTTAAACATTATGTTAAACGATTTCATTGTATTTTCACAACCATTTGCTGACTTGCGCCTTCTGCTCTACCAAAACAATTTTAGTGAATCTGTATTTAAAATATTATACTAAATTCAGCCAATGAAAGTATAACTAGTGCTGAGTTGTGCATTAAAAGTGACATATCTTTAATATAAATGCCCTTTTTTGTTTACATTCCTCAATAGAATTTGTAGACTTCAGGTATATAATACTTTAATATTGGTAGGCAGTTTGAGTTGAAATGTGTTGCCACTCTTCTGTTTGTTGTATTTGTCTGTTAACAGCACAAGACACTGCTTATTCATCTAATTTAATATAATATCTGTAATCTAATGCAACAAAAACCTATTTCTCCTTTTTCTTACAACCAGTTAATACTCATGCTGTATGTTCTTATACTCACTCATTGGCTGCTTGTTTTCTTTGATAAATACCTGAAAAGCCATTTAGGACATTATTACATTTTTACATTCAGTAACTATATTTATTCTAAGGCTTGATAAAATGTCTGTTTTTAAACTAGTTAGCTGCAGAAAGAGAAGCCATGCATTTGATATTAACCTCTTGGCATGAAATTTGAAGGAGTCGCTTAAAACATGGGTCCATTAAATGTATTCATTAAGTAGTCTGTCTACAAAGCAGCCTGACTTTCTGAGCTGTAATCTCTTTAATCTTGTCTGCTTCATTTATATTGAGTTTATTAATGCATACGACCATTGCCTCAGACTTCTCCAAGGGAATCATCTCATTTTCATGAGTTTAGACATTTGTTCAAAGTAATTGGTGAATACGTTTGGTGGTTGCATCATTTGCCCTCATTGGAAATAGGATCTGTTTTGGCCCTGGATATTTATATGCATGTATTTTTGGCCCATTTTCTTTTCTATTCTGTGCTGCGTTTTGTTTCTGATGTAATGATTTACTATATAGAAAACCAAGGGAATCTGTTTTTCCTGAGGTCTGCCAGTTAGCACAGATGATTAAGGCTTTGCGTTGTTAATGAGCTTCTTCCTGTGGTACAGGGCTTGATTCCCTAAGCCTTTATTTGCCTGCTATGTGACATGGAGCAAATCACTTAACCAATAAAAAACTGGGCTAGGCTCCTCAATGGTCTCCTGAATCACATGCCTAGTAACTACCTATGAATATGTACTATGGACTGGGGGTTGGCATAATAGTTAAGGTGTTTACCTTACAGACACATGGTACATGATTTGATTCTCACCTTCGGGAAGAAGTATACATAGGCTTAAAAAGCCCCTCCTTGGATCATTACCTTAGTCATCACCTATGAACTTACACTTCAATTTCAGCAAGTCTGACACTCAACACACTAAATATAAAGCTATCAGTTTATACTTCTAAACTAACATTTAATAACATAAACCTGTTTCTGTTCAGCCGAATCATATGATAACTAAAAATTCTTCACATAGAAAAACAGAAATGTTTTTGAAGCCATTTGTGTGTTGCTAACAGTGATTAACAGCAGCTCTAATCTTCAGGGTCCAGTACTAAAGTAATATGTACCTAGCTTTTATAATAAACCTCTAGCTTTGAACGGTTTATTTGAGATTGAGATGTTCTGAGAGCAAAAACATATGTCCTTTTCAGTAAAACTGTAACTATAATTAAATAGTCATTCTAAGACAGTAATATTCTGAAACCAAAATACAGTTACTATTAACTCTTTGGAAAGTTCATGTACATACACACACACATGCCACCATATATATTAATCGTATAGTTTGTTAAATAAAAAAGAATTATTAAAATATTTTAGAAGTTCTGGTAAAAGTTGCCTAAAGGGTTAGAGCCCTGACAATGCCCCAAGTTTGATTAGCACCTTAGATGCTTGACAGCAGAACAGAGGAACATGAGCATGCCTGTCATGTGGGGAGGTAGTGTGCACATCCAGGGGCAGAGGAACATGGGCATGCCTGTCATGTGAGATGGTAGTATGCACATCTAGGGGAAGAGGAACATGGGCATGCCTGTCATGTGGGTAGGTAGTACGCACATCCAGGGGCAGAGGGACATGGGCACACTTGTCATGTGGGGAGGTAGCATGCATATCCAGTGACAGTGGACATTGGCATGCCTGTCATGTGGGGAGGTAGTGCACACATCCAAGGGCAGAGGAACATGGGCATGCTTGTCATGTGGGGAGGTAGTGTGCACATACAGGGGCAGAAGAACATGGGAATGTCTGTCATGTTGCGAGGTAGTGCGCACATCTAGGGGCAAATGCACTTTCACCCAATTTCCCTGATGGAGATAAGGGAACCACTGTGTTGTTCCTTCTGTGACTACGTGGGGCATCTGCTGATATAAAAAACCCTAGAGGTAGTTAGGGGTGGTACAGCTCCAACACCAGTTTCATATCTCACTCATAGGTTGCAATTGGCAGTTTCTAGGGGGTAAACCTTTAAGAACTGAAAAAAAAATGGAACAGTCCCTAATGGATACCTTACTGATGACCCTCAACGTGGTTATGGGTATTGAATGTGTTAATCAGCAGAAAGAGGGTTTGTGGTTGCAGGTAGTGATGATAAAGTGCCCCCACAATTTGTTTTTCATTAATGCATAGTCTTATTTACTTAAGAACAAAGTCTTGCTACAAGATAATCTCATCATTCATCCTTAACAGATTAAATACCGAACATACAGAGTAGTCCATTTTTTGAAGTATTTTCATCCAAACAACTTATGCAAATTTGTGTGGGAACATTTCAGAAATGTAAAGAACATACTGTCTGTAATTTTAGACTGTCAAGATGTAAATGCCAATAACCACAATACCAGCTATATTAATGGCATTTTTAACTTTAGCTCAGAATATTAGTCAATTGTAGTTAAATGCCTTTTGCAGGTAAGAAATTTCTATTTATAGTAAACTCTCAGTTAACCGGAACTCAAGCAACCGGCAAAAATATATTGAAGAAATACAGTACAATTTTCATGTGTTGTACTTTGTTTTCCCCCAGCAGATACATACATACATTTTTAGAGTTTTAGAGTTTTAAAAAGGAAGATAGGATTAAATGCCCTCTCTACCCAACCTGAGAACACATCAAGCAAAACAAATAGTATAGGGTGCAGTATGTCAGGCCTATTTTAATAGCAACACTCAATCAACCAGCAACTACAGTTATCTGGCATCTACCAATCCCTATAGGTGCCAGTTAACTGAGAGTTTACTGTACTCCATTGCACTGGACCCTATAGTGCCACAGCTCTTTGATTACTTCACTATTCTCTTACCAAAGTCACATGGTTTCAGAGATGAGAATAATATTGTGGTCTATAGAAGCCCTGATATTCTTATCTCTGGGGGTAGTGTGACCTTGACAATAATTAAGTAGCAGGAGTTTGTTTGCATAAAAACATGTTTTGAGCCCTAGGGGTTTTTCCCAGTACAAAAGATTATGAGCTTATAAGAAAATATTTACCTTAAATATATATGCAGAATGTATTTGCATGTGGGTCTTAAACATTTCCATGGAAAAGTTACTATAAATGAATGCAGTGACAGTATTCATGTCTGGGACTCATGATTTGTACATTTCTGTATAATTCCCTTAAATATTTTAGTCTGATTTTCCTTTTCTGGACAGTACGCTGTGGACATCTAGGATGCTTTAAATTATAAAGAGTATGATAATTTTGGAATACTCTATAAAAACCAAAATAGTTGTATAATGACATAGAGACAACCAATGCACCAGATATAGGGGATGGACTTATTTCTGGAGTACTTCATATCCACAGCTACTAACTAATTACTGGTTACCAGGATACCAGTTTTTTCATTACTCTTTTTCTACCTGTAGAACAGATACAGCAGTATCCACACTACTAACTAATTACTGGTTAACACGATACCGGTTATCTCATTACTCTTTTTCTACCTTTAGAACAGATACAGCAGTATCCACACTACTAACTAATTACTGGTTAACAGGATACCAGTTATCTCATTACTCTTTTTCTACCTGTAGAACAGGTACTGTACAGTAGTACTGCTTCGCTAATTGTTTGTGCAATAACATTTCCACTGTCACATATTTCTTCTGCATAAGTGATAAGTGATGCCAACTTACCATGGATATGCTGTGGATAGATATCTATTATATATATATATATATATATATATATATATATATATATATATATATATATATATATATATATATGTATATATATATATATATATATGTATATAATACATTCCCAATCATTAAAATATATTTTCCACAATTATTTTCATTTGACTTCTGAGTATAATAATATGGGAAGGTTGCAACCATGCTAGTAAATTGGATATCTTGCCAAGATTCTAGGAATCATCTATAACTATATCATGTTTATGACTACAGACTGATATTCTGAATAAAATCAAACTGCCAGATATTTTGTCTTTTCACTTAGTTCCATATGTTCACCAGATTAGCAGGGACCAACCATAATAACTCTAAAGATACATCAGTAACTGCTTTAAAACTGAAATGATGGCTTTTTGAGACCATAGGTTAGCAGCAATTTGTAAACGGACAAAAAAAAAAAAAATGAAGAAACAGGGAGATGTAGTGATCATTTTTAGAATACAGCATTCAATGTATTGGGCGGCCACGGTGATGCAGCGGTTAGCGTTGTTGCCTCACAGCAAGAGGATCTCCGGTTCGATCCTTGGCTGGGGTGCCTTCTGTGCGGAGTCTGCATGTCCTCCCTGTGGTCACGTGGGTTTTCTCTGGGTGCACAACACACAACTACACTATTTTCTAGTTACTCAAAGCACAGCCATCACATGTAACACATACTTTTGAACATCCCCGCCAGCTAACCGGTCCCCTGACAAAGAACATTTTAATCACTCATTTCAAGTCCTGCCTGTATTATACTCTCCAGATAAGTTCTACTTCACTTGTGAAACTTACTGACAATAGGACAATGCCCTTTTCATAGACACATCATACTGATATAGCCTCAAGAACTTGCTTATATAAGTAACAAGCACTTGGAGGCACAAGGATCCATTTGCCTGCATCACTATCTGGTTTTGGATTATTATATTATGTACCGTGGTCTGGAGCCTTCTCTTTTTACTTTTTGAACAAGCACTTGTTATATGAGAGAGAACCACACCTACCGCAGCAGTGCCTCTTTTGTGCACACACACTTAATGAAACTAGATATATAGTTACATAGAGTGAGAGATGAATATACATATATATTTATGAGTGTGCGTTTGTGCATTTGTATTTGTTTGAATTTGTAACAAGAATGTATATTCGATGAGAATGATCTTTCAACTAAAAATGCCATTGATAAAATGAATTGTAAGTAGAAGTGGTGTTGCTCATCATAATGGACTTCAACAAGGAAATTAAACGTTTTAGCACATGGTTATAATTCTTGGAGATGTACATAATCTAAAGCTGAATTTGGTATTATAATGTTGAATCCCTTGGCTGACATAGTAATATTATTGTGAGTCATTTCTTAACATTAATTCCAATGTTCTGTTTCATGTAACTTTGCTGTAATATAGTTACAGTCTCATTAGCTTATGTAGAGTTTATTACACTTTTACCTTTCTTTGCTAAACCATTAGGAGAATGATTTGTCTTTGTGTATGATCATACAGTTCTTTCTTTCTTTCTTCAAATGCACCAATCATAATTCTCCACTTCGTTTCTATAACCAGTTTCTTTTACTGCAAGTAAATGGAGCTTGAGTTACTTCCTGAATGTGTAATTATTTGACCTTTAACCTAGTCATTTCTCAGTTTTCTCTGAAGTGACTTTTACTTTTTGCATTATTATTCAGTGTATTTAGCCCTGCTCTTGAGATAAATTTCTTGCTTTTCAAGACTTGAACACATAACAAGCCAGTTATGATTGGTGACCCAGTCATAATTTTCTGTATCATGCTGCCATAATGCTGACTTCCATTGTGTTCTAGAAAGCATAAGAATCTTGATCAAAGGGTTTTGTGTCCATTTTTCACAAATGGATCAAAATACTATAGTGCATGTCATCTCTTCCAGGTAATACTTTCAATAGTTATTTTATGGGTACTGTCCTTAATTTCATTGTTTAGTATTTTACATTCGGCGGAATCCGCGGTGGTGCAGCAGTAGCGTTGTTGCCTCACAGCAAGAGGTTCTCCCGTTCAAGTCTTGGCTGGAGTGCAGGGAGTGCCTTCTTTGTGGAGTCTGTATGTCCTCCCCGTGGTTGGGTGGGCATTCGAAAGACATGCGTAAATGGGCGTGCCTTCGTTGAAGGTTGAACGTCGAGCTGGCACCTCGGCGTTCATCAAAAAATCTAGTGCCAATCATTAGTGGACCGGAGTTCCACTGTGGCGACCCCTAACCTGGAAAAGTCGAAAGACAACAAGTATTTTACATTCGGCACATTATGTGATGATTTCATTCTAGTCTGTTAATCACCTTGTACTGTGCAAATTTGTTCTTTCAAACACTTTATCATGTCTCATTAAGACCAAAATCTTTTGCCCTAAGTCCCAAATTTAGCAACTAGTAACGTATTTTATAAAGAAGCTCTTTTCACAAAAAATACAATTGCCTATATGATGGTTCTTTTAAAGATATTAATATGCCACTTACTGAAATACAATACAAAGTAGAAACATTTGTTATGAAATAATATGTTTTTCTTTCCAGGACATTGTTTTCCCAAAGTAAAATATTTTTTATAAAATGAAAGAAAAACATCTGACAGGATCAGTTCTGGCTGTGCATACTTAAACTGAACCGGGCAAAATTAATGTAAAGTATTGTTTTTCCTGTAATTCTGGTTTAGCTATGCCCATTTCTGTCTTCTTTGGTAATACATTTTTAACACTAGGTGGCTTCTGATAAATAGATATCACTTATAATTTATAGTTTGTTTTTCAAGAAGTAAGCAAAGCACATTTGTCACACCTTGATAAACACAAATTATTATTGCAGACATACTGCCTGCACGAGATGAGCGCTTTCAATCAGCAGTTTCATCTGTCACAGTCAATTCTGTAGTAAATTGTCTGTTGTCACAGCACCTACCTACTCCACATATTTACCATCATCTCAGATACCTTCTGCTTATAATAATAATTCCTTTTTGCATTTTAGCTGGAGTATTTCTGAAACAAAATACTGTTTTTGGTAGTTTCTTATTCTGATGACAACAGACATGTTATTCTACATCTTTATAGGATCTACTTAATAATGTCTTAGTCTAGTGGTCTTCAGAAAAGTCAGTTCACTTCTTGCACAACTTCTGAAGGACATCAGATAACCTTGAAAACAGGTAGAGTAGATAACTGGTGTACTTATGCTGAGGCCTCATTTTAATTTTACTATAATGAGGTTTTTTAATATCTGCTGCTGTGTCAAAAACCTGCAGTAAAATACTGCCTCAAATGGAGCAATAAAGTGTTTACTCTGTCTTTCAACATTTTCAGTAATAAACTAATGAGATGATGCAGCTATCATGTGTACTCCCACCAGTCATGAGTTTCTGATGCACCGCAAAGTGAGTTAAAAAATATTTTTTTGTGACCTGAGCAGTCAGTGAATAACACTGTACATCTCTAATTGCATTGTGTATATGCATTATATTTTATAAGGATCAGTAAACACACCTGAGATGGGATGGCACCCCATGCCATGTACATTAATGTACATTCCTACTTGTAAATACAGCCCAACATCTCACTTTTCCAAGACTTGTCATATATTGTCCCATAAGAAACACAGACATATAATCAAAGCTAGCTAGTAAATGAACATTTTCATTGAATACAGAAAGACTATACTTTTAAACACTGTTACATGAGAAAAATTGTCAAACATAGTAGCCAGGTTTTCTAAGACGGAGCAAGCATATATATACCACATGTTGTGATAGGATAAGCACGACTGATTAACATTTTGATGAGGATTATTTGCTCTTGGCTCATATATTTATTATAATTATGATTATCATAACTATAGAAACTTCTTGCACTCATTTCCTCTGTAAGAACTTGAGCTATGATTGCTTGGAAACTACTTGAGCATTCATGAAAAATGAAAACCGATCAAAATCAGTTTTCTCTGCAGTGGCCAATTGCCACTGTCACTGTAAATCTGTATGGGGTACTTCCCCAAACTTAGACACACACACTCACATATATATACTTATATATATATATATATATATATATATATATATATATGGATCCCCTTCAGAAGCTCGAGGTTTCAAAACTTCAAATGGCTGAGACCAGAAGACTGAAATTTTGAAACTTCTAATGTTTTGAATGGAGATCAACATACAGCACAGAATGAGATATTTATCATTTTGCTCACTGTAGTGTGATCTCAGAGTTCATATATTTCTTTAGCAGGGGGTGTTAGAAGTGCAAGGGGCTTGACCCCCTGCAAAAATGTAAAATAAATCGATCTTCTTGTTTTGGCCATTTTAAGTTTGATGTTTTGAAACTTTGAGCTTTAGAAGAAACTCCATATCAATACCACAGTCATATATCATTAGAAAATGGACCTCCACCCCAAAACAGTGCACTGTGGTCTTTGACAACCCATTGTCTTCACTCTAGTAAAAGCAAGCAAGTGATTTCCAATGCAGGACCTTTCAGGAGTCATGAAACTACCCCGACAAAAATTCCTATATGGGTGTCTCAACATTCCTTTATGCTTTCCTCCGCTTTGCCAATCAGATTTAACCAAACTGGAAACTTGTTATAACAAAATAGCCCAATTTGTAGCCAACCTTCTCCACCAAACCCACCACTGTATTGCTCTACATAAATTAAATTGGCTTGTGCTAACTAAACTTCTCCATTTCTACCGGCTTAAATTCATACACAATATCATCTTCCATCCCGACAATTTCCCATCCCTCAAGGAACTTGTTCCCTAATCATGCCCATAAAGTCGAAGATCTGCAGATAGAAACTTGCTCACAGTAAACAAAGCTAACAACACTCATGGTGAAGCTCTATTCTCAAATCAAATAGCCAAATTATGGACCTCTCTACCCCACACCCTCCAACACATCTCTGGAACTACCACTTTCAAGCACCTACTGTTTGAACATCTGTCCAAATACTGGCATTGCTCCTGCACCAAACTTGGCGGACAGTGACATCTATAACTCTCTCACTATACTGTCTACTCCTTATGTCACTTTCTCCCTCTCCTTGCTGTTACTGCTGCTCTTTAAAAAAAACTGAAATGCTTGTGTGATTTTCTTAACACAGTATGAAATCCTTCTTTGTATAGACTAACTAGATGATGTGTCTTCTGTATCTTACTTTATGTATACTATTGTACTATCTAATTATTGTATTTTGCCTGTATTTCTGCGGAGTGTTTCTCTGTCGGCCTCCACAGAAAATGAGCTTCTGGTCCAGTCAGACTTTCTTTGTAAACAAATGCAAGTAAATAAATAGTTAAAGTAGAAAAGAGTGGCTGCCATCTTAACTGATAAACAATTTTAAAATAGAACAGTTGTACTCGTATATAAATGGTGATTTAGAAGTCTATTTCCATGGAAATTTGGGTGTCATTAACACTTTCACCCAGAAATGCAGGGTTAGTGTGAAATACTTTACTTTTTATGACAGATATATTCAGCTTTTTCTTCCTTCACAGATATATTACTGGGATGACATGATCAACAGACCATGATGCTTTGCCAGAGATGGCCTGCATCTGTCACCCCTGGGCTTTCGGATACTGGCCAAGGCTCTTACCACCCCTATAGTGCCTTTTTAGGCAGCATTCCAAAGACCAAATTACCACCGCAACAGCTACAAACAAATGCAATCTGAGGGTCAAGTTGCTCAACGCTAGATGTCTAAATCTCAAAATGCACTCGCTGGAGGCACTCCTTAAAATGGAGAACATCGACATTTGTGCTGTAACAGAGACCTGGTTTAAGGCAGCAGAAAGCACCCCTGCACTACCAGGATATAACTCATTCCATGCCTTTCGGCCCCAGAACTTAGACCGAAGCTCCAAAGGCAGTGGTGTCTCCATATTCATAAAGGATGCACACACCTCCAGACTGGTAGCCCAGCATATAATGCATCAGAGATGCTTCAGGTGCAGCTAACATTGGATAAGACAGCGATTCAGGTCATAGCCTTGCACTCCACATTCCTACCCACCCTGGAGAATATTAGGGTCCAACCTAACACTCTCTTACTAGGTGATTTCAACTACTCCATTAACTGAGTAAACTACTCATGTACCATTAGACTTGCCCAACGTTTCCTGGAGTTCATTAATTCCAATGCCCTGGACCAGCTTGTTCTTACCCCCACTAGAGGTAGCAACATCCTTGACCTGGTAATTATTAACATGGGCGACCGTTGCTCTACACCAATATTCAGCTCATCCCTGGTTAGATCTGACCAAAAACTAATCACCTTGGAAATCCATATCCCTCCCACCCCCTCAGCAAAGGTAACCACCATAAAAAACTTCTCCTAAGCAAACTTTGGGAATCCTAAAAACAGAGGTGGCTAACTTCACATTACCCATGCAAATAGAGAATAGTTGCGTGACTGCAGAATCATACACCAATGCACTGTACGAACACATACACAAATGCATGGATCTCACCATGCCCAATAGAACCAAGACACTCTTCTCCAAAAAAAGGAAGCCAATCTGGTGGTCCCCTGCCATAAACAAACTCTTCAACAGAATGAGAAAACTGATGCAGAATAAGGTGAAGTCCCAAGACTGGAAAATCTCCCTTATCTGCCTCAGCAAAAAGTTGAGATCCCTCATCAAATCCTCTAAAGCTAGCTATGAAAACAAAAATTGCAGCAGATAGCAAAGACAACCACAAGGCCTTCTATAGTTATGGAAAGAATCTCCATGGCAATACCCAGATTTGTTCTGAGCTACTGCACAATGGTACCTCCAATACCGAGCCAACAGATATTGCCAGTATACTAGCGGACAGATTCAGTGCCAACTTTACCCCCCTCTCCCCCCCAAAGGACCAATCACAGTACCAGTAGATTGCCAGGCATCCAGTATTACTGCTGCACAGGTTAAAACAGCACTGTTCAAGGCCAAGAATACAGCTTCTGTGGGACCAGACAATATCCCTGGTTGTGTTCTCCATGAACTACAGAGTGAACTGGCGCCTCACCTGTGTGCTCTAATCAATCACAGCTTCACATCAGGCTTTGTCCCTGCCAAATGGTGCACTGCTACAGTTATCCCTCTCCACAAAGGAGGAGCGACTACAGACCCTGGTAACTATCGTCCCATTAGTCTGATGAGTCTGATATGCAAAGCTATGGAATGCATCATCATGGACCTAATAAACAAGGATATAGGGAATCTGCAAACTCTGGATCCCACACAGTTTGGTTTTGTGAAGGGTAGATCATGCCTGCTCAACTTGGTCGACTTCTTTGAGTCAATCAACAGAACTGTGGATGAAGGCAAGGTGGTTCATACAGCCTACCTTGATCTGGCCAAGGCTTTTGATACCATTCCCCACTCAGGAATCATAGAAAAACTTACTAAGCTTGGCATCAGCCCCTATATCACTAGGTGGATTGCAAACTGGCTTACAGCTAGAACCCACAGTGTGAGAGTAGCTGACTCCAAGTCAGACTGCAATTAGTCACGAGTGGAGTCCCACAGGGTTCAGTCCTGGGTCCTTTCTTGTTTGGTATCTACTTCTCTGAAGTCCAGGCCAACACAAAGGGACTCTGGCTGACACAGTTCACAGACAATTGCAAGTTGGGATCTTTTATTAACTCCTCAGGTGATGTTGACATCCTACAGAATGGCCTCACTGTGACCAACGACTGGTGTCAGAACCATGGCCTTAAGCTCAATGCCAAAAAATGTGTCATCATCCCCTTTGGAAAAAACCCAGTTCCCCATGAATTACCACCTTGATGGTAGTCCACTGAACACAGAAGACTTTATAAGAGATCTGGGAACACAGGTTGAGAGCAACCTCTCTTCTGACCACCACATTGCCACTGTGGTCAGAAAGTCCTTCTATGTGGCACATCTCATTACTAAAGGATTTGCATCCAGGAAGAAAGAGGTCATTGTCTCCCTCTACTCTTCCCTCATTAGGCCAATCATCGAGTACAATGCCCCGTTTGGCATATACCTCACTAGACACCTGCAACAACTGGAGAGGCCACAAAAGTACATCACAAAGAGGATCCTAGACCTTAAACACTTGTCCTATATGAACAGACTCAAAAAACTCCAGCTATTCTCTGTCTCATATTGCTACTTAGATGCGATCTCTGCTTAATTTACAAAGCCATGTCTGACCCAGCTCTGTTAGAAATGCTACATCTAGAGAAATCCAAATACCTCCGCACCACACGCTCCAGAGACCTCAACCGCATTACCACAATTAACAGAACATGCTGGAAGGACAGGTTCATAACCCAAAGACTGTCCATGCTATGGAACAGACTTCCCATACATGTCCAGCAGAGCACCTCGCTGACCCTCTTCAATAGCAATATTGATGAGTGGATGGGAAATAGAAAATTGGCCCCAGGGATAACACCAGTGGCTCTACTCAACAGAGGCACTGGGAACTAAAGTCAGGTGACACTATGCCAGGATAATCCTATGGCTAGGCTTGTAAAGGCCCCAGGTGGCACTATGCCAGGATAATCCTATGGCTAGGCTTGTAAAGGCCCCAGAGCCATTAGCCTTGTACACAACTATGAACCTATTAAACATACATATACAGGGCTTTCTTCACATATAAACAAGTGATAAAACAATTTTGTTTTATACAACACTGGGAACACCAGTACTGCATGAAAAATTAAAATTTTATTTTGATCAGCCAGCATCATAAAATGTCAATACACTAGCCAAGGAAAACTTTTCAAAGGTGTAGGGAAGAGATATTTTTTTCTTTCAATATGTACATAAGAGTATTTAATAATGTTAGACAAGGGAGAGAAACGGGAATTCAGTATGCAGAATCTTTAAGTTGTTACAGAACCAACCATCACTGCAAATCAAAAAGGAGTCCTATATTATGCATGCATACACATACCTTTATATTTACTATGTATATGGTAGCAGCTGATTTGGTCACAGCATACATTTATCTCACACCACGATCTGTGGTAAATGTCACCAGTGGTTGAATTATATTACAGTCGAACTACATCAGTTTGATGGCAATATAATTTCAGAAATTATCTTTTTTCTCTGCAGTTGTGCAACCATGAAGTAAGTGTATTTAATTTCTGGGGGTGCAGGAACAGAACGCCTACATCTGGTGATGTGGGAGATGAAGCACCCCATGTAAAAGGAAAGTTTCTGGTTCTTTGTTTAATTTGCGATCATGTTAGTTCATTGTTTTATGTTTTTATGAAAGAGATCATCACAGATGAAGTTTTGTAACATATTTTATGTTGAAAGTTCATTGATGATATTAAGGAATATAACTAGGTATATGCACATGTATATATTGATGTACATCAAAATATTGAAGTACAAAAACATAAAAAAATAGATCCAAAAGGATCAAAACATAAAACATCAAAAATAAAAAAAAAATAAAAGAGAGGCAGAAAACTCATGATTTGTACAGGTCAGCAAGCCACCCACTCCACACCTGCAGCACACAGACATCCCCTGCAAATTATGTATACCAGCACCAAGATCGCTCTGCAGTAGAGAAACAGCGAATTCCCTGCTCCCCTCTGTTCACAATCTTGCACAATGTTAAAGCCTGCAGAAATGGTCATATGAGCTTTGATGACTTCTGCCTGTGGAAATAAAAGTTTGAGATTATAAATATTTGATTTTATATATATATATATATATATATATATATATATATATATATATATATATATGTACACATACACACACAGACATCTATATCTATATATTACTATTATTTTCTTGAATGACACACAGATTTCAAAATCATGTAATCACAATGTCGACTGGGAAAAACCGTGAACCATACCTTCCAAATGCTAAAAAACCAAAAGCACAGAAGTGAGTGCTTCTTGTAAAATTACCATTGACTTTAACGGTGATTTTAAAGCAATATTCAAATGGGTTCACATTTTCAGCCATTTATGACTGAAATATATTATGCCTTTCAACAAAGTGATAGTAAACCTACACACACACACACACACACACACACACACACACATATATATATATATATATATATATATATATATATATATAGGTTCACTTTATAATCTCGAAATACTGAAATCCTGAATTTCAGTATTTCAAAATCATAAAGTCGAATGTCCCAAATCCCGAAACTACAAAATCACGAAACACAAAATTACAAACAGAAACACAGCATACACCACACAACACATACATCATCCAACCCACACACAACAAACAAAACACACACAAACACAAACCTACATTGTGTGCACCCCCACACCCCCCCTACTTATATATACTTACTCCGAGATCACACAGACACAGAAAGGAAACACACCCATAATGTCTACAGTCCCTTGCACACACACACACACACACACACACACACACACACACACACACACACACACACACACACATACACAAACACCAACACATCCAACACTTACACACCCGTACTTTCACCTGCCTACCCTAACCCACACGTACAACTGACAAACACATTCACACACACTCAAACACCCACACAAAAGCCTTAAAAGCACTCCATTACCTTAAATTACACCTAAATGCACACACAACACCAGACACAATCCACTCTTGTACCGTAAAGCAATAACCACAAATTCGAAATATTAGGATTCGCGATTATGCACTTTTGCAATTTTAAAGGTTCAACTTCATAATTTCGGGATACTGACATTTAGGAATTCAGTATTTTGAAATTATAAAGTGAACCCATATATATATATATATATATATATATATATATATATATATATATATATATATATATATATAAACACAAACATCCACAGCTTCAGTTATTCCAAAACTTATTTGATTGACACTGCATTTCATTGAGAATTAAATCCACACTAAATATTTATTTATTTGATATTTGCTACCCAGGTTGGTCACATGGAGCTAGAAGCCCATTTTCACTGGAGACACGAGGAGAAATGTTCCAGGAAATTATATACAAATATTCGTAGAACATAGAAACATATTTTAAGTCATACAAAATAGTAAGAGTAAATGAAGTTTGGCAACAAACTAAGTTGCCCCGGGACATCTTCATAGGGTGATTAGGTTAATATTAAGTGGAGTTAAGTGGGTTGGGGAGGTGAAAGGGTTAAGTGGAGGCAGGGATAGTTGGGAGGAAATGAGATAATGATAGGAAGGGGCTTAAGAAGTTTAGTGCAGTGTAGTTGGGTTAAGCAACCACATTTTGGCGTGAACTTACTACTGCAGGTTCATGCCCTGGCGACCGGTATGTTGTGTGGTCAGGTAGGCCTTGGTTTGGTGGTGGGCATGAGGAGGTGAGTACATAGGGTATATTTAATTGAATGTTTAATTTCTTAGTATTTTGGCGTGAACTTGCTAGAGCAGGTTTTTGTCCATGATGGCCTGCAGGTATTGGTGGTCAGGTGGGCCTTGGAAGGTTGAGTATGTGAGAGGTTCAATAATTTTTTTTTTTTTGGAGAACACCTTTGGGGTTACATTTGGGGGTTTCTTGAGGGTGCGGCTGGGCAGAGAGGGGGGGCACTTTTGTCTCATGGTTTCAGCGGTTTTCTATAACATGGGGTTTGGGTGGTTTAGAGAGGGTAGCGTTGTGGATTGTGTTTTGGAGAGTGGTGCAGGTACAAAGCTGTTGTGCACTGGCTATCTGTCATTAATGGCAGAAGCCTTCGTCATTTTGAGTTGGTTTGATTTACTGATCTTGTCAAGAGATGCAGGTGAACTGGTTTTGGCTCTTGGATCTTGGGGGTGGAATTGCGTTGTCACTATTCTTGTGTTTAAATGTCCACCTCCGTTGGAGGAGTGTTGGTTTCAAGTGTTTCCTGGCTGCTGTTCTATTTGGTTCCTGAGCTATGCCAGCCCTTCTTCGATGTGCAGTGAATGTTTTGCGTGCTTGTTGTGCCCCTTTGTGATGGTGGAGACGGCGCTCATGTGCTGTCTACTCAGGGCTTCTCTAAAAGAAAAAAAAAAAGGCTTAAATTAGCGATGTAATTCTAGCACCCCTTTTTATGTTTATTTTGTGATGGGGTTCTCATTTCATTAGTGGTGGTAGTTTTGGGGCTGTCACTCAGTTTTGGGATTCGTTGGTGGGGTTGTTGTGCCATGCTCAGCTTGAGGTATTAACCTCAGTGAAGCAGCGAATGGTTTTCACGGGCTCTGTGCAAGTCGGTGTGGCTGTTACCACACATGCACGTCATGACCAGCAGGTCTCTCGAAAAATTGTTGTGGAATATAGCTCATGGTTTGCTCGGTGGATCAATTCATGCACATCTACTCATGCAGACAATTTCCTTGAGTTACTTGTTGCATGGGGAGGTGTGGCATTGTGAAGCATTTGAGCCAGGGAAGGAATGAATTAAATGACATGGTTGGTGTTGATGCATGTGCTTGCTTCTTGTCTCCCCCCCCTTCCTATTGGGCACCTTTCTTCATCCATTATAGAACCTTTCTGGGGAGAGACAGAGAGAGAGAGAAAAAAAAAGTGTGTCCATGCGGTTCTAGAGTCTGTAGCCTGTGGTTCATTGTGGAGCAGGTCAGCAGTGCAGGAAGAGAGCTTTGAACTAGTCAGCATTGTGTTTTGCTGATTTCTGCAGTGTTTCACAGTGGAGGGTGTCTGACGGCTATGTGGAATGGACGATTCGGTAGCAGAAGGGAGAGAAAGTGGGGTGGCTTGACAGGATGGCACTGATCTCGCCTTCCCATTCCTGGAGTCACTGGCGGGTTTTGAGACACGCACCATTTGCTTGTGGCAGGAACACAGAAAAGGAGAAGGGGAAGAAGGGAGAGGTAAGAAGTTCTCGCGCTAGCTTTTTGTTTCGTATGGAAAAATGGATGAATGAAAAGTGTGCATCCATTGTTTTATATTGTGGTTCCTGGTTTGATAAGAAGATAGAAAGGGCCTGCTTAGTAGCCCCCCCCTTTTGTTTTTTTTTTTTTTGTTTTTTGCTGGGGATTGAGGCCCCATTGATAAGACTGGTTTGCTGGGTAGTGTGTTGGACATGCTGCAGAGGTGGGACTGTCTTCCTTTTGGGGGGTTGTTGGGTCATTGTGGTCCTTGGATTTTTGATTTGCAGCTACATGATGGTGGCTTTGTGTGGAGCTTTGGTTGTGGTACTCTTTGATTTTCTGCCTCCTTGGGTCTTTCAGGTGTCGCTCTTGACTACAGCTGGGTTGAGAGTTTCCTTCCTACTGCGGCCATTGTCAGTGGGGTGCCATGATTTGTTTCCTGTTTGTTTATTTAATTATTTGGGTGATTGGTTGTTCGGCTCATTTTGGTGGTGGTTTGTTGCCATTGGGGGCAGGATCCTCTGGTGGGGTCAATTTGCCGTTCCCATCTTGGGGTGTTTTCCTCAATGGAGGCTGTGTGTTTGTTCTCTTTTGCGGGCTCTGGGGAGGTCCGAGTGACAGGGCTTGCCACATTTACTTTGCTGGTTTGGGCATATGCAGCTTCATAAATTACATGGTTGTAGTCTGTTCACCTTTAGGCAATGGAGAATGAGATAGTGTGCATGGAAGTGGTTGGATGGGAAAATCAGTAGTTTCCGAGCTCAGGGAAGATAGTGGAAATGGGTTATTATGGCCATTTGACAATGGCGACTGAATATTGCATGCTATCATTTATAGGCCTTTGGCCTACCTCCCATTATTTAGGTTCTGTCAGATTTCTTGTACTAAGAGGCCGAGAGACGTTGGACCCTACTTACGTCTATAGGTTCATAGGTTGATAGGTTGGTACTAGGCTATCAGCACTAGGGCCTATACAAGCCTAGCCATAGCAATTCCCTGGCTGTTTCTTCCCACACTATTTACTTCCATGGACCCCTGTCTATCAGGGCAACTGACGTGATCCCCAGGGTGAATTTCCTTTCTCCCATCTATTTATTAAATATAAATATCAAAAACAAGATATATATATATATATATATATATATATATATATAAACAATATATATAAATATAAATATCAAAAACAGGAGTGTGCAGGCAACGACTGGGATTTGAGCGAAGACTTTCAGGGATCCCCCCCACTTATAGCTTTAACCAGATTCCTAATTACCATTTAGAGAACAGACACCACAACACAACATTTGAAACTACATTTGTCACAGCTGTAAAGGTGGCTCAGGGGAGGTGATGGCAGTGTAGGAGTCACTTTCTGGGAAATTTACGGTGGCCTACTAGCAAATCATTGCAGTTTTATGTCAAAGAATGACAATCATTTGAGTTGCAGGCTTCATACCATTCTGAATAGCTAGGTTAAGCAAACCAGTACGGTCAACCTTTTAAGTATGTAAGAAGAATATTTAAATAATACCTAATTGCATTTTGTAAGCTGCTAGTAAGCTATTAGGCTGCTGCATTTTGACCATTTGTTCCACATTATGTTGGTTAGTGTGCCTCATTTGGAGATGGAAGGTTAAGAGCTAGGCGGATGGTTTTACAGTATAAGTTAGCTTGGCTTATACAGTGCGTTAAGTGATGTGGTATGGAATCTCAAGGTTACCCTGGTTGGGGGATATTGATAGGTCCCTTCAGGTGTGGGGTTTAGTTGTAACATACTTAATTGGTAGTTAAATTTATAGTGGGTGTTTGATAGGTTCAGTGGAAGTACAGTTTCAGTTATGGCTGCTTTGTCATAAATGTGTGTGGCGGTAGTACACTCCTTCCCGGGTTGGCAGGATTTTGTTTCGAAGAGGTCTTGAAATGTGCATTATGTATTTGAGATGAGTTACATGTCTTTTCATTCTTGCAGATGAGGGGTTTTGAAATCTGCTGCTATAATTTGGAATAGGTGGGTATAAGGTAGAGCTTTCTCTTTACATATTAGAGGATTTACGCTTGTCCTTTTCTTTGTAGATGGTGGTGTGCCGAGTACCAGTGATGGCGATACACAAGGAATTCACAGATGATGGAAGCAGTGGTGAGCGAAGAGGTTACACATGGGGAGCACAAGGTGGCAACAATTACTGACTGAAATTGCTGAATGACAGAAGGCATCATGCAGTGGTTTGGAAAGGGAATCTGAAAGGTAACTTTTTGATAGGACGGATGTTTTGCCACCAGAATGGGGCACGAGTTGGGTCCAAGTATTCACCTTAAGGTATAGTATAGCTCTGTGTTTGCATTGGTATAGGGAGCAAGTAAGGAAGAGGTAGGTAGGGGGGGGTCAAAAGGGGAAACAGTTGGGGACGGTTTGTGAGGAGTGTTGGGATAAGTAGAGTCACGACATTCATAAGAGCATAGGACTTATTAGCTAAAGCCCTATGGCTCTTGTAAATTTTGTGAGTAGAGTTTTTAAGAAGCATGGTAGGTAGGTGGTTGGTGGGGTAAATTTAAAACTGGGTGCATTGTTACAGGGGATTCAGAAGGTTTAAGGAAGCTCGGTTGCAGGATAAGGTGGTGGTAGGATAGTTCTTAATTGTGCCTACTAGTGGTATAGGTAATATAAGGAAAGAGCTCTCCAGGTAACCGGGGTTAAGAATGGTTCAGTAATGAGTGAATTGGGGGTGTTTAGGGCTGGGTATGTAGAGTATTTTGTTGCTGAAAATAGGTGGGTTTTCGGGAACTAGGTCAAGGGGTGCTGTTTTTTTGCCAGCTAAGGTAGGACATTAAAGTTTGAGTTGGACTGTTCCCTACGGTAATGGAGTTCTTGCACTTACAGAACTGGGTAGTGTGTGGGCTAAGGTGATATGCAACAGGATTTTGGGTGTGAAACTTGCTACTAGTTTGACTGGGTGCCGTCTTGAGTTCAAGGGGTTATAGTTGTGGTTTGTTGTGGTTATAGGTTGTCAATACATTCAGGTTGAGCCATGATTTCAGCATTGAAGGAAGCGGGCTAAAAGGTTATGTGTTCTCTTGGTGTGGATGTTCTGGTGTCATAACGGGGTCACGGTAATCCTACTTTAGTTCATTAGGGTGTGTTTCATTGATGGCATGGCAAAGGAGTTTATGACAGGATTCTAAGGTGCTTTACAGATGATGGGTACACCAAATGATGTTTGGCTTGACCCTTCCCTTTATGGGAAGTGGATTGAACAATTTTGGGTAGAAGGAAGGGGGAACAGCCTGGTCAGGCTGGTTGGCAGAGAAGAGGGATAGGCTTGTCCTTTTCTGTTCCCCCTCTGATGTCTAGGTGTTCATTTCAAGGATCTGGGGAAAGGAAATGAGTAGTTGGAGGAAGCTTGCTGAATAGATAAGCAAGCTGAGGTGCAAGGATGGTGCTTATTTGGTGGAAGGTAATTTAATGAATGATGTATGAAGTGAGTTGGGACGCTGCTTCATAAGTAAAGTAAGTGAGCAGAGGTATGGTCCCTGCTTGTTGGGCAGGGTGAATAGGTACGCTGCCCTGATTAACATTGAAGTGAGATGGGACGCTGCTTCATAAGTAATGTAAGTGAGTAGAGGTATGGACGCTGCTTACTGGGGCAGGGTGAGTAGGTACACTGCCCTGATTAACATAACAAGGATGTTATGCTGTATTTAGAATCAATTATACCATGAATAGTTGTAATTAATAAAGTTGGTGATCAAAGCTATGTTATGGAAAGTTAATAAAGGTTTCAAATGTCATTTGGTCTGATGTGTGTTATTGAAGGGGGCCAGGACAAAAAGTAAAACAAGGAATATGAAAAAAAAAAAAAAGTTAAGCAAAAAATACAGTTACAGTAAACAGAATGATATCAAATTAACAGAATTTGTCAATTTCAAATATGCACAATATGTATTTACAGATCAGGCATGGAATGTACAATATAGAGGCAGATAAACTGCATGCATAATTACATTGTTATTAGTTGTAGTGGATGCATAGTGATCACACTACTACTTGAGTAAAGCTACTTAAAATTGTGAGAAAGGAAGTTTACAAGAAAAGTAGCCATAAAGTTATTAGAGAGGAAGAGAAGTGAGTTAAAGGAAGACAGCAAAGGTCAGAGAGATGGGAGGACTCGTGTAGGTTCCTGGCAAGGGTAGATCCATGAGCTTAAGAGAAAAAGTTTGTTACTTTTTGAATAGATTTGTATTTGTGATGTTTCTATTAGAGTTAGGAAGTTTGTTCCAGGCTAAAGACACATTGTAATTGTAAAATAGTTTACCAATGTTTTTGTTGCATTTATGTAGGTCAAGGAGTTGTTGGGCAGAGCTTCTGAGAGATCAGGTGGGGCTGTAGAAGGAAACAAGGGAGGAGAGGGAGTGTCAGGCAGTAGGTTTGTGTAGGACAGAATGTGCGATTTGTAGCTGTCAGATAAGAAGTTGATGGGGTAATCCTGGCCATTTCATTTTTTAATGGAATGCAGTGGTGTGATTTATAAGGATGACTTGTTGCAAATCTTTCTATTTTATTATATGCTTGTTTGAGTTAGGAGATTAATGTGGATTGGAAGTTTGTAAAGATGGGAACAGCATAGAGAAAACGTGGCAGTAAGAAAGCCCTAGCTAGGGATAGTTTGGCTTCTGGTGTAAGGAATTTTTGTTCTGATACAGTAATCCAAATTTTCGATGCATCTTTTGATACCCTGATGAATACGTTGATCAAATTTTAACTGGTCATCTGTTAAGGTGCCTAGGAGTTTTGTGTGTGGCTCTACTTTGTTAATTGTGCCGTTTAGTGAAGAGTTGGAAGACGTGGATTTGTGGTGTGAGAGTGATCTTGGCAAGAAGAGTAAGAGTTTAGTTTTTTAGGTTTTAGGATAAGCTGATTTTCATTACACCATTTTTCTATGGTGGTGAATGTGTTTTGTGTAAGTAAATGCAGATATGACATGTCAGTGGTGGTGATAAGGGTCACGTTATAAGCATATTGGGTAAGAGTGGAGTGGCTGCAGGCAGAGTGGAGGTAGTTGGTAAAGATATTGAATAGAAGGGGGTCTAGGATAGAACCCTGGGGGAACCCCTGTTTTTACAGGAAAAAGGGGGAGCAGGAAGTGAACATTCATGCAGATTGTAGTCTATTAGTAAGGTAGCTGGAGAACCACTACGACATGGTAGGAGAAAGGTTAAAATCAGTTTTTTTAGTAGTTTAGAGTGAGACACTGTATCAAATGCTTTGGATAGGTCAAGGAAGAGACAGGCAACTACCTGATTATTATCTCTGGCCTCAGCAACTGTATGAGTAAAAGATGAGGGCTGTAGCAGTAGTGTTGTTTGACCAGAAGCTGTGTTGGGTAGGGGTTAAGATTTAATGTATTAGGTATTTAAGCAGTTGACAGTGGATGCACGTTTCAAGAATTTTAGAAAGCGGTGATAGAATGGGTATTGGTCTAAAGTTAGAGGGGTCTGTAGAGTTACCTCCATTGTGCAGTGGTATGGTGTAGAAAGATTTCCAGATGTTTGGAACTGTGCCTTCTTGAATAGATCTATTTATTAGTATAGAAATTGAGAAGGCTATGGATTCTGCAGCAAACTAATTTGTTTATGAAGAAGAGATTTGATATAGGATGTGTGGACAGGTTTAAGAGAGAAAGGGTTTTTGTTATTATGAGTAAGAGAAGTGGAAGAGCTTGGGGAGTTGGAGTTATGGTCAAAGCGAATTAGTTTGTGGATAGTGTCTATGAAGTAGTTATTAAGCAGGGTGGTAGTCTCCAGTGGTGAGTTATTAGGGAAAGGATTTGGGGTTATGATGTTATCAGGTTGAAGGATATTAGTGATAGAGGACCAGCATTGTTGGGGGTTGGGGAGGTGATTAGTTTGTGCTGTATTATAAAAGTTTTTCTTGTCTTGGTAAATGTGTTTTTTTTTTTTTTTTGTAAGGTTTCTGGTTTTCTTGTAGTTTTGTAGTAGGGCAGGAAATTTGGTTTTCTTCCAGGTTTTCCAGGTACTATTCCTTTTGTGCGTGAGGGAGCAGGTTTCTTTTGATAACCAAGGTGCATAGGGAGCTTTTATCCTTATTTTTCTTTGCGGAGCAAGTGAATCTAAGATGTAGAGGAAAATCTGGTTAAATTTTTCAACAGATTCATTAAGGGGAGGGTAGTGAAGGAAGGAGCAGTTAATGGATGCTAGTTTAGAGTTAAATTATTCAGTATCAAAGGAGGATAATTTACGGCAGTCTCTGTATATGTGAGATCTAGGTATTTTATGTGAATATGTAGGTGGTTACTAAGGGAGTCAAGTAGGGTACGGGGGTTGTGCTAAATATTCGGGTCTGTAAAAAGTATCCAATCAATGACACAGCTGGAACCAGAATTTTTATTGGAACTGACGATGCAAAGGGCCCGTCAGGAATGATCAGAAAGATTAGTTATAGTTTCAATAAAACTATGTAGTACTAAGTAGAGTAGAGAAAATACAGTTTTGTCTGGGCAAAGTAAAAGGGAAAGTAGATGTAAGATGTTAGAAAAGGTATATGCTTTGAATACCTCCAAAAGCCTTTTTTGCTCCTCCACACCCCCCCTAACATAAATATACTAACTCCATAGTCACACCATGGAGATAAAAAAATGCGCCTCACACACTGAATCACTGCTGGTGCACATACTAAACTTCTAGAGATGGTGGCATGACAAAACAGAGAGAATTATCATGGCAAAAATACTGATCAACACTAATTTGCATAGTAATTCCTATCCTCCAAAACCACAGCAACAGTCATACCATTTTGCACTTCTCAATGTAATGAATGTCAATCAAATGTAGTGTTAATCAAATTATTTTTTTTTTCTTTTTAAACAAGAAACATCTTTATTAAATTACCATGTAAGACAGGCAATCATGCATTTCTATAAATAAATAACAAACCATATTGACATATTTTAGTTGCAAACATTACAGACCACAAACCATATTGACATAATTGTAGTTGCAAACATTATATATCACGTATGATTTATCCAGTCATTGTCTGACAAACATTACATAGTTCATTCAAGTCCTGCCTTCTTTTAAACTTCATTCCTTCCCTGCATGCATTTTTCCCACACTTCCCATTTTTTCCTGGGTAATTTGCTCCTACACTTTTCTAAAGATCCCAATTCCAGTTGTTTTATCTCTGTTAATATATATTCACTACTTTTGGTAAAGTTGGTTTAGACTTTGATTTCCATTTTCTAGTAATTGCTTTTTTGGCAACCCCCATAATTAGACTCTGCAGGGCCTTGCTATGTCTAGGCAATTCAGATTCTGTATCATAGCTTAAAAAGAATCACTTCCTTAGTTACACCAATTTGCTCACCTAGTATCTCTGATAGACCGGTCTGCTGGAAATCTTTAAAGTCTGCCAACTCATTACACTCCCAGAAAATGTGTTCCCAGTTACCTCTTTCTTTCCCATCACACCTCCAACATTTGCTGTCTACCTGAGGAAAAATTCCTTGGAGTCTACTTGGGGTACAAAATGACCTATATAAACAGTTGCAAGCACATATCCTAAATCCTCTAGACTTTGTTGCATATTTGAAATGTAAATATGTCCCCTATTGTTTCTTTATGAATTGCTTATTCAATCTCTTTCCAGTCATTTCTTACTTCCTCTGATTGATTCTTATAGTTATCATGGAATATTTTGTATCTTCTACTAATTATTCATTTTTAACAGCAGCTTCTGTTCTAGAATGTGCTAAATATTCTACCACTGCTGGTCTCTCACTTAGGACCCCCTTATTTCTTTCTCTTTGCCTATACTCTGACATTAATCCTTGATAGGGAAGGCAATCACTATCCTGCAGTCCCAGCAATGTATTGGCCTCTTCCCATTCTATCACATTTCCCACTTTAAACATTTGATCCCAGTACCTTGGTTCTTTTACCAGTTTTCTCGAATAAATTCCAGTCCTCTCTTGCGTATTCCGTGTATCACTAATTGCAGTCATCCCTATTGACAGAATCTCCTTTTTCCATTCCCGTATTGGCTAGATCTTAGAATACTTTCTGCACTTTTTCAATATAATATCCTTCATCATTAGTATTTTCCTCACGGATCTGCATCGAAAATCCTAGTCTCTCCTTGTTTCTTAAGCTTACTGCCTGTTTCATCATCATCCCTTTGTTTTTGTGTTTTTGGTTAAATAAACCACCTTTTTTCTTTGTTGATAAAGTGAACTAATAAATGAATGTAACCCATACACACACACACACACACACACACACACACACACACATATATATATATTTATATGTATATATGTATATATATATATATATATATATATATATATATATATATATATATATATGTATAATCTGAAATAGTCCCATGTAATGTGGAAATCTTAGGCTTGACAATCCAAACATGGTGGGATACTTTGTTAGTCCACCAGAACAAATATCTTGTAATTGCTGGAAGCTCTCATAGTGATTATCTTCAATAAAGATCTGAAAAAAGATCCTTCTTGGATGCTGCGTTTTCTTTTAACCAGGGCTCAGGAAGCTTATGCTCTTCATTCAGAAATCAGTGTCTGGTCATTTTCTTTCATCTGAACTGCTACCATCTGGTATAGACTTCTTCCACGTATATGCATGCATAACATATAGATGTCGATATATATGTGTATGCATAAGGGTCCTGATATACTTTGTCCAATGGTGCTTTGGTCGACATCTGTTTAATCATTACAGTTTGGTCAACTAAACAGGTTTTGACAAGCTTGCAAGACTGACAATCCTCTTATAGGGGATTATACCCTTTTACCTACGGATTGTATAACTTTGGAGTTAAATTGGATGGGGTAATGGGAGGCTGGATGCAGGGGGCTTGTTCCCCTGAAAAAAATTATGTCTTCTTTGTGTTTTTTTTTTAAGTTTTGCATATGCCACAGTTAATTCATGATGCATGAATAGTAGCGTATCAACGTGCAAAATGTTGATAATTTTTTTTCAACATTACATTGTCGCCTCACAGCAAGAGGTTGTCCCATTCAATTCTTAGCTAGACCGTCTACTGTGGAGACACCTTCATTGAAGGCGTATCATTCATTGAAGGCACGTAAGGCGCAAAATCAACTGCCAATCATTAGCAGATCGGAGTTCCACTGTGGCAATCCCTAACCGGGAAAAGCCGAAAGCCACAACAACAACATACACTTGGACATAAATGGAATTTGATTAATTTAAGTAATTACATAAACATATATTTATATCTATATAGTGTATATAGACATGCACACACATGCAGCAGTCATAACTGAACAGGTAAATGCATACAGACCTACATACCTCGACTGAAAATGTATTAGCTTACTTAAAATGATTTATTATTGTTTGCAAATCTTATTGTAGCTCAACCACCAACCTCAACTGACTTTTTTACAAACATATACTGTTTTAATTTCCATCACCTCACTTAAGAAATGATTCAAGATGTTAGGGAGTATTTCACTAAAACATTTGCTCTAATATGTTTTAGTAAATGTTCTGCAAATATGTCAGTCATAACTTTCTAAAAGTTTTTTTTAATTCTTTTTCTTGATCAAATGCTTTGTTTCAACCATTTATCCAACCCCAGACTTAATCATTTCATTTTATAATCTTTTGCTTCACCTCTTATTCATCTCTACCCATGAATGACTCCATCTCTTCCATCTATTTTACCAAGTAAGAATCATACTGATGTGAGACTAAATCCAAGAAGTACAATATTCCTATATTCCAAATGTGATAACCGAACCAGTGCATAATTACATGATGTTTGAAAGGGAAGACTATAGCCTTACCAAAGCAGAGATGTTTGCCTGTCATAAAGGGTGGAAGTGGATGCCTGCAACATCAATTTGGGGTGTTATGTTGCAGTAAGCAATGTTACTCTGGACCCTTCTTGTTAGACCTAGATGTCTTCCTGGGAAGGAATCCAAAATAGAGAGAGAGAAACTGTCTAGGAGTGCATTTGCACGGTGTACACTTTGAGTTTTGTTTCTTGTCAGTGCACTAAGGAATTACTGACTTTTGTTGGCAGTAACTCTTATCCTGTTTCTGGGAATTCTGGGGCTCCTAAACAAAGGTACTCTATTTTTTTTTTCCTTTTGTATAAACTCTAAAATTATCTTCTACTAATACTGTGAACAGTATCTGAAATTATGTTTACATGTTGACCCTTAACATTTGGTGTAAAAATCTAAGGAACTACATTAAGAAAAGGAAACATCAAATAAAGTCTGTATTTACATACAATTTGCATATCATTAACAAACACAAGAGCCATAAGGGCATTATATAGACACAAGTTAAAACACCATAGCAGTGTGCACCATGCATTACTTACCCACACATAAGGGCAGAGATGTATGATCCACCAAGGTCCAAATGAAGACTCCCTCTGTTTCTTTTCAAGCAATTTCAGTACTGGCTGCTGTAGTAATCTTTAAAAGAACAATTCAAACTTGCTTTCCTCCAGCACTTCAACGTGCTCACACTGTTGCCCAGTAAACCATCAAAGCTGTTAATGCAGGTAGAGAAGATTAAGGACAGAATATTTTACGAGAATGTACGTACATCTGTTTTACCAAGCAATGATCTTGCACTCACAGGTAAGTGAATTGAACTAGTATTCCAAATACCTAATTAAGACAGTGTGAGGGATGATATGCAAACTTACTAGAGCTACAACTCTGAACACTTAACAAAGCCAATTACTTTTTTTATCTAGAATAAGATGATTATCAAAAGTTAGAGTAATTAATTAAAAGCAATGCTGATACTGTCTCCATAGGCAGTCTGGGAAGTCAACAATTCATAACATTGTCATCATATGAGAATGGAAAAGCAAAGCACCTAATTTACTGCATCTGGGTTATTATATGTTGGAATAAAGAAATATAAAATTAAGGGCACAACAAAAAAACTTTAAAGTGATATTGAAGCATGGGTACTATGCAGAAGATGAAGCTCTGAATCATATGCATTTTTATGAGTTTCAGGGCAGAGGTTTACTTTAAAATGTTACCATATTTATAACACTTATTTGTACTGTATTTAACAGCAGTTTAACTTGTCATCAACTTTGATCTGTTATCTGCAATGTGTTTAATTTCATATCTCTAGTGTTCAAAACTCAGTAATTTGATATAATGTTATATCAGATTTTAGTTTTGTAAAACATTTTTTTTGAATGAGCACAGCTTTGTTTATTCTTTCTAACAATTATGAAGACACATTCTTAGATTCACAACTGGTGCTAAAACTCCGACAACTATCCAGCTTTATTCTTCTCTGTTGAGTCTGCAATGAATGAAAAAAAATTGCTGATATGAAGAGGGGATAAAGCAAGTAAACCACATCAAAGAGTGACTCACAAATAATGCACTAAATACAATTACAGCAGGATGAGGACTTACACAAACTCACAAACTATCAACGTGTGAAGAATCACATAAACCATTGTTCTGATTGTGGCAGCTAATTCCACATTTAACTTCTACGGTCACTTTCTTTTCTTTTTCTCTCCTTAACACATGGGTCCTACTTCTCCTCTTTCTGTCTCTTGAGAATTGTTCAGTTCCTGCATACAATGCTTATACTTCAAATGTTGCCCTTCCATATTAAGCATTTTGTCAACATTTAAATGACTACAAATGATGCCTTTATAATCTTTTTTTTTTACACAAATAACTTTATTGAAAAACAATATATTGTGACCAGGGAATATAAAATCACCATTTAAAATGAGTATAATACAATTGATATATGATATGAAAAAAGAAAATATAGTCAATAACCACAATAGTACAACTTTTTCAATCTCATGTCAGGTTAATTTAAAAATGTGGTACAAAAAAGAAGAGGACCATGGTGTGTGAGTATGTGTGTGGAAGGGGGATGGACTCTGCATCACTCTGACACTAGTTAACAGGAGTTTACATGCCCTTTTCCCTCTGGATACATTAAGAACCCAGTCTCCCACAGCTTCCCATATCATCTCACTGCATGTGGGAGAGCAATTTGCTAAGATAAGGATATGTATTCTTTTCTTTATACCTGACTGATTGTAAGTTAGTTTGATGTCTCAGTATGGTATATAGCTCATTGAGAGGAAGGGGTCTAAGCACTTCCATTTCTTAGATATTGCTTTTCCAATCAGTAATACGATTGTACACAACAGAGAGCATTGTTTCTTTTCCCATATCCCCTCACAACTAACTTTAGCAGGAACACTTTCTGGGTAATCTTAAGATTCCCTGACATAAATGTGAAATCAACCTTGGTGGCTGTATTTTAAATAAATCTAGATTTTGATATTGCCAGAAGACAGGTCTCTCTAATACTTGCCATAAGCTGCTAACAATCTGCTGAGACATTCAGAAATATGTGCTCTATTGCACTAGAACTACAAAAATAATTATGAAAGCATTTCAGTCCAAATATTTTAAATCTGTATTATAAAGTAGAACACATAGGGGCCTTATGCACTGACAGCATGTTAAGTAACAGTCGACCAGTTGTCCAGCAGGTTGTCCAAGTCCTCTTTTCTGTCTCTTTAGTGACCTCTTAAACTGAACCAGCTGCCTGTACAGTCTGCTTACATTCACAAGTCACCAGTTCTCATGCCTAATTCAATCCAGAAAACTAGTTCACTGTGTTATAGATTGATCAGTCAGGAAACTCCCTTTGGAAAATTCTAGATGTTTTCACCAAACACTTGTATTTCAGAAAGTTTGCTTAATTCCCAAGTAGTAATAACTGAGGCTACACTGCAACTGGTCCCAATATCCACGCATGTGTAAAATAACTTCTCTTATCTGTAGTTCTCAGTTCACACCAAATGTCAAAACTCAACCTACTTCACACCTGCTGCCATGGTCCCATCCACCAATAAAATCTGTGTTTTATTGTAGCCTGCCTTTCAGACTGATGCCTATCTGCTCTCATTTAGAGGACATTCCCTGGTGGCTCATCAGTTCTCTAGCTGAACAATATGCTCTATTGTTTCCATCCGGAGTTACAATCGCAGTCATGTCAAACACAAAGGAAGTACAGCTGCGGAGCACACCGGTAAAGCAGAAGTCAGGCACTACAAGTCTACTCCACTCCATGGGGGGGGGGGGTTAACTTCTCTAAGGAAACCTTAGTCCCCCCCCCCAAATATAAAAGGCACCACAATATTCTTAAATATATAAAAATATCTGGGCACCTGGATGCACTAAAATGCTTGGAAGAGACAAAGAGCAAACAAGAACACAAACATTTGTGTAGCAGTAATTTTCTTATCTGGCTTTAACACTAGTGTTTTCCATATTTAAATCAGTGCTTTACATTTTGCTAACATCTTTTGATATGAGAACTTTACGTGAGTCTTTAAAGGCCTTAGCAATCAGACTCAAAGATGTTTAGTACTGGAATGTCTCTATAATGTGGGCAACTGACTGTGCAAAAGCCTCTGAGTACAAAATTTAGAGATAAAATCTTCTGTTTTAGACATATTTACCTAACATACAAAATGTCCCTAAACCTTCCAGCAATGTACATAAATTAAGTAACTCTGGTATTACTCAAATAAGCCAACAAATTGCCCCTTTCTAAAGATAATTTAGTCTCATGCACAGCCAAGGTGAACCCATTAATATTAGCCAAAATGAAGCCTCAACTATTGGCTCCAGTTAAATGACAAAATGCATTTAGGAAAGTTGGCATCCATGGTGTATCCCCTGCAGAGCACAAAATTATCTGAAAGGGTAATATTTGCTTTAATTTCAGCCTGGGACACCATACAGACTCCAAGTAATAACGGCATAAACTCATCTTGAAATTCATACTTTCACAGCAGCTAAAAACATAAATCAATTTTGTTCCATGAAAAGCTTCCTCCACATTTAATTTGGGTATTTTTTTTTTCCTGTTGGATCTCCTTTGCCTCAGTGTCTTAATTCACTTATGAAAATTCTGTCACCCTAGCACAAATCTACAGTGTTCAAGTATATTAGTCTACGGCCTGCCTAGATATGAGAAAAACATTTACAATTTGGTAGGCCAGATTCAAAAAAGGTATTGGTCTGTAAAAAAATCTGTGTCTGGTGGGTGTACCAACCTTTGTAAGGACCAAGATCACTTAAAAAAGAGAGAGAAAAGGGAGAGAGGTAATTGCAGGGTCTCCAACAACTGATGTAAGACAGAGAGCAGCTCTACCAGAAACTGATCTTTCCTCAGCAAATAAAGTAATAGAAGAATCCCATCTGCACCTATGGACATCACCTTAGATAGGTAAAATACCAGGTGTAACATATCATCCATTGCAGTCAGGGCAAACGACTCGTACGGCTGAGCAAACTGCAGAATATGCGATAGTAAGAGAGTCAGAAACTCTGCTATCCATGTGGATTAATAAAGGCCTGTACTGTCTGGGAAGTGTAAGTGTTCCTAGAAACTTTTAAAAACTAGTAAAACCTCTCGAGGGAAACTTTCCATGTTCGGATCCCATACTTGCTGTTCTGTCTTGATCCCATATTATATGGGCATTTCTATTTGCCTTTACCCATCTTTGATATAAGTCCAGAACCCATTGCATGTTGGAGGCAGTATTAACTTATCTCACTGCCAGTGACTTGTTTTTAAACTCCAGTTATACATTGGGCAGCTTTATAATTTCCTTTTACTCATTCTGTGCATCATTGTCAAGTTTAATCACTCCTAATGTCTCCGGTGCCAAACTATCAGCCAAGTGGGTCTGCTGTTCGTGCTGTCTACAAAAGCCCATTGTAACAGTATACTGCTGGGATGTCTTTTTAGAGAGCCTTTAAAAACCTTTAACCACAGAATTGGGTAATTAGATCCTTTATTCCCTTGGAGCTACAACTGTGCCTGTACTCTATTTGAGATACATATCTACCTTTAAAATGATTTTAACTACAAAAAGAGGCTTTGTACCTCAGAGGTGATGTCTAGAAGAACATCTGTACATAGATGAATAATATATGGAGATATTCATTTAGATCCAGGATTACTGACTACACCCATAACAGAACAGTACAAGGTAAAATACCTCTCCTTCTGGCAAACTCACCATGAGTAAGGGCATCCTTAAACATTATTGGGGTATAGTTTTAAATTCCAGTCCCTTGCAAGAACTGTTTTTCTCTCCTGAAATTGCAGAGGTTTAACTTTGGGGTCCTGAGTATAGAGACAATCATAAACAACTTCTCTTACTAAGTTCCCTTTAATGCAGTCAAACAAAGCTGTAAGTGTACTTTTACATTAAAAGTGCACCCCCTGGCAAATTGTAGTAAAAGAACAAATCTCTTCCTAACCAGATTTCATTAGTTTTAAGTGCTTGTTCTCTAAAAGATGCATCACTTGCAAACACTAATTTCACTAGCATTTGTGTAAAAAAATTTTTTTTTCGACTACTTCATCAAATCAGTAACATTTTATGACAGTATTGGCATATATCATAATATGATTTAATGTCTCACTGACAAGAAACAGCATATTAAAACAGCCCACAACCATCTCTTCCTCCAATTCTGAAATGTGCCCCATTATGTTAAGAAAGTGTGGAAAGAAGACTGACGCAGTGGCTTCACCCCAACAGTCATGAAAAGAAATAACCGTTAGCTGATGAACATACTGTTTTTCATAATTTAAACAAAAAGAAATCTCACCTAGAGCCATAACCCACTGTGTCCTGTTGTTAGAGATGCCCCCCAGATTATTTAAAAAAACAACTGAAGCAATCTGTAAAAATAAAAATAAAAAAAAAAAACTAAAATAAAATTAATAAATAAAGGACATCAGCGTTTAGAACATACACACACACACACAACTAAAATCTTACTTGAGTGCATAATAAGATCGCCCCATTCGGTATAACTACGGAGTAAAACGCAAACAAAACATACTGTTTATGAAGAAACACAGAACTTCAGTCACAATGTGATCAATGTCCCTTTGATATATATTCTTAAACAAAATGTAAAAGGATCACAAAGACCAAACAAATCATTCCATTAAAAAAATGTAAGAAAGACCCAGCTAAGCTAGATTCAATCATTATGCAAATCCTTAAACCCCCTGTACTGGAAGACCATGGGATATATACACATAACCCCTGAAGGACATACCATTGTTTCAGTCACAGAGCTTCTGAATGCCCATGACTTTTTACTTTTTAAATGTTTATGGCTGCATTCAGCAAAATAACACCAAACCTATATGTACCTTCTTCCTGTTTAACTGTCATGATGATGTGTGGTCTATCTACTTTTGCCTCTTACAGGATTACTCTTGTAAACTTTTATAGCATTAATAAAAAGTAGTCAATGCTAGAAATCTATATGGAACAAAATGGCCAAACCATAATGGCCATCATTGAAACACAGCTAAAAGAACACCTTACTAGACCACTGATGCATGATTATCTTTAGAAATCTAGCCCTGCATTCCTGTCAAATCTTTAGGTCTTGTAATTTAAGTATGAACATCCCAGAGCCAGGCAGAATGTGTACATGTTATCCCTGTAAATAAGGGACAAGGGTGTGAAACCAGTGGTGAACTTGTGGGTTCCTATTCATTCTTCCACATTATGTTTGAATAGGTTATGGGAGGTACTCTGCTTTATTGGGAGTAAGACAATTCCAAAGAAGTTATATGTATCTGTCTGTCCGCATGTTCTGTTTATGTTGCAGAAGAGATTTAGATCTATTGAGAGGATGTTTCTCCCACCACTGGACTTACAGATGCGCAGTAGTTCTGAGTAGATAGGGTCTGTTGATGCTGTGTATAAGAGCAGAGATCACCACTCAAGAGCTAGTATGATACAGCGAAGAAAGTCACGGCTTTGAAATGGTTAGCATAACTATATGATTTAGTGCTTTAATTTTCTTGGAATGAAAGCATTGTGGTTGTTCAAGTTAAGTTTGTGGACAAGAACATACCAAAGGGAGTATTGTACTCACTGATCAGCCTAATAAGTACCAAATACAGTGGGATGATCACATTCCTGGACCTAGACACCATACCCTTACTAATAAGACAAACCTGTAAGACTAAGGACTTTTTTACAATAATGTATACATGATGATCAAAGGGCAGTTTGTTGTCCTCATAATATCCCAGATTCCTGACTACAGTATCAGTTTTCAAGGGCATGTTTTCAATGTGACAGTTACAGGGGGTATCAAGTTTGCCAGAGGAAACTATACATTTTTGACATTAAATTTTAGCCCATGGTTATGACACCAGCTATTTGTATGGGAAAGTCCCTCTTTGGGGATCTTATAGCTCCACGTTTACAGTAATTTGGAAACTTGGTCAGTCATTGTTAAAACATTAGTTTTGACCTCCAAGATGTAAATGTTAAGGTAGAGTAGCTCAGGCAATGAACCCTGGGATATACCTTTAGTGACAGGTCATCTGGAGGAGGTAGAACAACCTACATTAATTTCTTGAGTTTTATGAGGCAGTTTGCTATCCAATGAGTTACATAGGGTTTAGTCCTTAGTTGAGAAAGTTTACCAAATAATGCCTGAGGGCAGGATGGTGTTGAACACCTTCCCAAGGTCTAGATCTGTGGTGTGTACCAATTTCCCTCATCCCTTGCTTCAGTAACTTTTTTGAAGTAGTTGACCAGGTTAAGCAGGGTGGATCTAACTTTGACATAACCAAATTGGCTTGGGTCAAGAGGTTGTAGTTACTTATGTCCTTATTTATTATTCTCATAATGATTTTCTCCATAGACTTACAGATGAGGCTATTCAGAACTGTGTGTCTATAATTACGTGGGGCCTTTAACTCTTGCTGTCCTCCATTCATCCAGCACAAAGCCTGTTTGGAGGCTGGTATTGAATAGCCTATGTAGGGAGGTTGACAGGTACTGCTTCAAGCTGTCTGGTAGGCAGCATGGTATGTTACCCAGTCCCAGACAAGCAGTGTTCTTGGCCTTGAAAAGTGTTATGAGGACTGCTCATTCTGAGATGTGTGTGTGTGTGTGTGGGGGGGGGGTGATTTGAGTATGTCATCTGGGAATGTAAGGAGAGATGGGGGGTGAAGTTAGAACTAAATTTGTCCACTAGAAATTGGATATGTCTTCAGGGTCTGAGTATGTGATATCATTTACTATTGGCTCTGTGCAGTTTTGGGCATTGTTTCTGAGATTTATAACATAGTTAAAGAAGACTTTATGGTTGTCTTTTACTTTGTTGGCTATTTTTTTACCTCATATCAAGCTTTGGCTGACTTGATGAGGGAGCAGAGTTCATTGTTCAGTTTAGTAACATTGTTGATGACAGTTTGAAAATTACATTTATTATTGCATGCAATTAATTTTTTCTTTTATTTATTGTAGAAGCTGTTTATATTTGGATTCTACCATAGAGGTTTATTTTTAAATTTGGCATCACGTTTACTTCGGAGGGAGACAGATGAATCTATGCAACTATTTTTACTTGCAAAGAATTTGGAGGTAAAGGATTATGCATATGCAGTGGGGTCATCAGATTCGATGTGGATGTTGAATTTAGCCAGATCAACACTCAGTTTTAGTAAATTTTCCTTCAAATAATCTCTGAATACCAAGGTATTTGAAATTGCTTCCAGCATGAGTCTTATGGTGAATGTGACTGATTTATACAACTGGTGGGGAACAGAGCTGTCCCATATTGGTGAGGACCAAGTCCAGGATTTTATCTCCACTAATGGAGATGCAGACTAACTGGACCAGAGAATTTGTATGTACGAAGTCTGATAATCTCTGGTCATACAAGTTAGGGAATGCGTAAGTCTACCAGTTGATGGAGGGTTTCTGAAGTCCTTCAGAAGAATGGCATTTGGTTTAATGCATAGTAACATCATACTAGCCAGGTAGGAGATATAAGCAAAGGGGGGACAAGGGGGGTCCTAGAATAGGCTATGATGGTAAGTTGGACATGGAGGAGTTCAGTGTTATTATCCTGTCTCATGAGCTTCAGGTGAAATTTTGTTCAGTGAATATAGAGACACCACCATCTTTAGTGCCTCTGTCTGGTGGTGGACCTGAACATGTAATAGGTGTTGATGCCCTGGACTGATGGAGTGGTCTGAATGGTCTTGAACCATGTCTTTGTGATGATGCATTTGCTGTCCCTTTAGGGAGTGGATTTTTGTTTATGTTATACAGGTTTTGTTTTGTTAAGTTGGAAGCTTTTGAGGCCTGACATGGTCTAAAAAAGGTATTCTATAGGTGGCAAGGTATCAGTCAATCTACAAAAGCCTTGTGGTGATAGGAGAAGGCCATGTCTGGTGAAGCACATGAGACTGTCTACCATCTCTTCCCCTATTGATATATATTAGACCTCCTTAGCAGAAGCTAAGGTTATTGTTGAAATAATTAATATTTTGTTCATATTATGGCATCTTTCTTGTTGATTGTAAAATGTTGCTCAGAGCTAGATTCAGCCTTGATCACTGATTCACAGATCTCCAGAAATAATTACAGATGCCTTGATAAAAATACACCAGGTAACAGAATAGGCTGTGGAGTCCTCCTAATGATCAAATAAACAAAAACATTGAGGTAGCTGTCCTTCAAGCAGATATCCACTCATAATACTGATCCAGAATGATTAATGGTATAAATAACCTATCAGTATACACTAAAGGTAAATATTGTTATTTACCAACTACCTCATACCTCACTGCAGAAATACAATATCTACGTTGTCTTCTTCATCATAGTTGGCAAATCTAATATAATTATTATACTGGGAAACCTCAATTTAAATTGGTTATGCCTCAGAAAAATAAAAGTGCATCAAGACCTCCATAAACACCATTTCACTCAATTAGTTGCAGGACCAACCAGAACCACACCTCATGCAGAATCCTCCATGCTACTGGATGTAACTATAACTAACGTCTTTGACAAGTGTCGAAACATAACCTTACTTCTAAACTCACTTAGTCTCTACAATGCCATTATGTCCCTATGGTTACTAAAATAATTTGAAGCCATACCTAAAAGTATTCACTCAAAAACCTTCCCAAACCAATCACAATAAAAACTAAGCAATGGCCTTCAGTCTCTAAACTTGGAATTAATCCCTACAGATATGCACTGGATAATAGCATTCAGTCAACTCCTAAATGCTTTGCAACCAATAAAAAACAAGTATTCCCTGATCAAAAAAAAAAAAAAAAAAAAAAAAAACAGTACATATTCTTGGATAACACCAGACATCAAAATGTTTTTAAAGCAATGACAATATTTGAAAACTTTAGAAACACACCAGTCCAACTAAACTAAGAAAAGTATGTATTACAGCTTAAGACATCAAGTTCACATCACCACTAACTCAACTTAAGCAAACTGTATCAGAACCAAGGAAATCACATACACGGGCTCTTCAAAACATTAAAAATAATGATAAACATCTTCGAGCTTAACTGAAATGTCCGATTCAACCTTAACTCAGACTAATTTAACAACACAGAAACTCACATAAGTACTGCTTTCTCTACTCATACTAATTATGACAAATAAGAATTAAATACTACCAAACCAGACACTATATTCTCAAAATAAAAAAATACTTCCATTCCAAAAGGCTTCCTCTGATGAGGATCTCCATGAATTTGGAAACTAGTACAGAAAAGAAAGAGTAAGGTATTTTACACTGGATCGAAGATTCATAACAATGTCTGCAAACTATATTTGTAAGCCTCTGTAGCCTACTATTAATCTAACACACCACAGGTATAAACCCTTACTCATGGGAACACTCTACCATCCTGCCAATCCCTAAAGTTGCAAACCCCAAAATAGCCATTGACTGAAGACCAATCGTATTATTATGTCCAACAGTGTATTACCAACTAAAAGAAAACTATGCCAAATACAGCCTGTTAGCAGACAGACAACATCAGTTTCATAATAAATACAGCACACATACCACACTATTCACTACTCACCATAATTACTTTTATATTTTTTGGCTGTGATAAAGGGCAATAACATGAAATATGCCTTTGAATCTATAAATCACACCCTACTACTTATAACCTTAGCTAATTTTGGTATAGGTGAAAGTGTCATACTATAGTTCAATGCCTACCTTTGACTATGTCTTATGGTCCGAGTACGTCCAGTACTGATAGCTGCTGTACCATACAAGCTTTACATCTCATTCTCTATTCCATATTGATTAACAGTCTTGCAGCTGACTTACCAACCAGCACCTGCATGCTTTACGCACATGATACAATCATCTTACACAAGGAAAGTCACCTCGCTACATACAAGCAAAACTGCAACTAGACTTCAGTTTGCTATCTAAATGGCTCACTAACATGCAACTGTTACTAAATTGGAAAAAAAAGACATCTACTGTGCTGTTTAGGACACATGAAAAAATAAAAATGCAGTCCCACTTTAGCATCACAGATCCATAAGATACAAGAGTTCCAAGTGTTGCAGAACCGAGGTACCTAGGTATTACCTTTGATCAGCACCTCACCTTTGCAACTCGCATGCAAAACTTCACAAAAACTGCTCTTGGTCAACTGAGATTAGCTTGAAAATACTCTTACTTGCTACCACTAGAATAGAGAAAGCCATTAGCACTGCAAATGATTATGCCTAAAATGGAGTACTGTCTGCCACTATTCTCACTAAAGTTAGTGCCAGACACCCCTATTCTACAAACAAAAGAATACAAAATCTGTAAATTTATTTGTTTTATTTATTTGCATTTGTTTACTGGGATGGTCCACTGGGCCATAGAGAGCACATTTTCAGTGGAGGCCACATTAAAACAAACATACAATAGAAACAATTGAGTAGCAGTTTGATAAAGAAAGTCATAGCTCACGATTACATAGGTTCATAGGTTGATACTAAGCTATCTGCCCTAGGGCATTTATAAACCTAGCCAGAGTGTGTTTGGCTTTCACCACCCTTTTAGATTAGTTGGCTGTGCCTCTATATAGTAGGTCACAGAAGATAGCCCTTTAAAGGTTAGTTTACTGTGCCTCTGTCTAGTAGGGACACAGAAGAGATCCCAAGGGTAAACCTACGATCTCCCATCCACTCGTCAAGATTTCTCTTGAAGAGGGTCATTGAGGGGCTCTGCCTAACATGGATTGGGATTTTGTTCCAGAGTGAGGGGAGCCTCTGGGATATGAATCTGTCCATCCAGCATGTCCTATTTATTTCTGTGCTGAGGTTTAAGTCCCTGGAGCGTGTAGCTCTAAGGGATTTGGATTTCCTGAGGTGGAGCATGTCCATTAATTCTGTGTTGGGCATGGCTTTATACATAAGGCACAGATCGCCTCTGAGTAGGCGGTAAGCAACTGAGTAGAGCTGGAGTTTCTTTAGCCTAACTGTGTAGGGCTTTACCAGAAAGGCTCATCCAGACTCTGCTACACTTTGCTGTGAAGGAAAGGTTAGTTTGCTGTTATTTTTTGTATTTCTGTATTGCCTTTCTATATTTTGAATACTGTAATTTGTTTTCTTTATCTTGTGTTTTGCTTGCATTCTGTTCTAACAGCATATTAAAACTTCAAAAGAGACCACAGCTCTCTCTGTTCTGAGTCAGGCAGAAATAAGAACTGATTAATTAAGGACTCATTCATAAGACAGAAGAGGTCACTTAAGGTTAATCACCTGTTAACACGGGGTGGAGCTAGGAACTAAAATTTCTATTTAAGGAGTAAACTAAAACATTTCAGAGCTTTACCAGAAAGGCTCATCCAGACTCTGCTACACTTTGCTGTGAAGGAAAGGTTAGTTTGCTGTTATTTTTGTATTTCTGTATTGCCTTTCTATATTTTGAATACTGTAGTTTGTTTTCTTTATCTTGTGTTTTGCTTGCATTCTGTTCTAACAGCATATTAAAACTTCAAAAGAGACCACAGCTCTCTCTGTTCTGAGTCAGGCAGAAATAAGAACTGATTAATTAAGGACTCATTCATAAGACAGAAGAGGTCACTTAAGGTTAATCACCTGTTAACAGAGGGGGTGGAGCTAGGAACTAAAATTTCTATTTAAGGAGTAAACTAAAACATTTCAGAGCTTTACCAGAAAGGCTCATCCAGACTCTGCTACACTTTGCTGTGAAGGAAAGGTTAGTTTGCTGTTATTTTTGTATTTCTGTATTGCCTTTCTATATTTTGAATACTGTAGTTTGTTTTCTTTATCTTGTGTTTTGCTTGCATTCTGTTCTAACAGCATATTAAAACTTCAAAAGAGACCACAGCTCTCTCTGTTCTGAGTCAGGCAGAAATAAGAACTGATTAATTAAGGACTCATTCATAAGACAGAAGAGGTCACTTAAGGTTAATCACCTGTTAACAGAGGGGTGGAGCTAGGAACTAAAATTTCTATTTAAGGAGTAAACTAAAACATTTCAGAGCTTTACCAGAAAGGCTCATCCAGACTCTGCTACACTTTGCTGTGAAGGAAAGGTTAGTTTGCTGTTATTTTTTGTATTTCTGTATTGCCTTTCTATATTTTGAATACTGTAGTTTGTTTTCTTTATCTTGTGTTTTGCTTGCATTCTGTTCTAACAGCATATTAAAACTTCAAAAGAGACCACAGCTCTCTGTTCTGAGTCAGGCAGAAATAAGAACTGATTAATTAAGGACTCATTCATAAGACAGAAGAGGTCAGTTAAGGTTAATCACCTGTTAACAGAGGGGTGGAGCTAGGAACTAAAATTTCTATTTAAGGAGTAAACTAAAACATTTCAGAGCTTTACCAGAAAGGCTCATCCAGACTCTGCTACACTTTGCTGTGAAGGAAAGGTTAGTTTGCTGTTATTTTTGTATTTCTGTATTGCCTTTCTATATTTTGAATACTGTAGTTTGTTTTCTTTATCTTGTGTTTTGCTTGCATTCTGTTCTAACAGCATATTAAAACTTCAAAAGAGACCACAGCTCTCTCTGTTCTGAGTCAGGCAGAAATAAGAACTGATTAATTAAGGACTCATTCATAAGACAGAAGAGGTCACTTAAGGTTAATCACCTGTTAACAGAGGGGTGGAGCTAGGAACTAAAATTTCTATTTAAGGAGTAAACTAAAACATTTCAGAGCTTTACCAGAAAGGCTCATCCAGACTCTGCTACACTTTGCTGTGAAGGAAAGGTTAGTTTGCTGTTATTTTTGTATTTCTGTATTGCCTTTCTATATTTTGAATACTGTAGTTTGTTTTCTTTATCTTGTGTTTTGCTTGCATTCTGTTCTAACAGCATATTAAAACTTCAAAAGAGACCACAGCTCTCTCTGTTCTGAGTCAGGCAGAAATAAGAACTGATTAATTAAGGACTCATTCATAAGACAGAAGAGGTCACTTAAGGTTAATCACCTGTTAACAGAGGGGTGGAGCTAGGAACTAAAATTTCTATTTAAGGAGTAAACTAAAACATTTCAGAGCTTTACCAGAAAGGCTCATCCAGACTCTGCTACACTTTGCTGTGAAGGAAAGGTTAGTTTGCTGTTATTTTTGTATTTCTGTATTGCCTTTCTATATTTTGAATACTGTAGTTTGTTTTCTTTATCTTGTGTTTTGCTTGCATTCTGTTCTAACAGCATATTAAAACTTCAAAAGAGACCACAGCTCTCTCTGTTCTGAGTCAGGCAGAATTTTTCCCTCCCTCCCACCCATTTAAGTTGTCTTGTTAAATACCACTGTCTTTCTAGTTGCCGCCTCTTATGTTAATCTGGCCATATATCTAATTTCTCTCTACTTTCACTGTCTTATGTGAGTAATCACAAAACCATCACTTTTGAAATCCCACCTTCAATTATTTAAATTTATTGGCCATCCTACAGTATTTCATAGCACCAAAATACAAAAGTAACCACCCTTTCAGTCCATCTTACTGTTTTAAAAATAGTAACTCTCCACTAAACCTTAACTTTTTAAACAGGTAAAACTCAAGTTACCTACTTTCATATCTAACTTCTCTAGTGCACACTGCAGAGTGCATTCTTTTCAATCTTACCTTTAAGCATCCCTGTTACTAGCACTTTCTCTAATACCTAAAAGATCATCTCTACTTGACTCCAAGTAGACTTTTCTCTATCTGTTAAACCTAGCACTTGCTCCTATAGTACTTATTACCTTGATACGGCACTCTTATAGATAGCACCCCAAAAGGCAAACCCCATTTCTCGGTCACCCACGTCCCCGAATCTCTTTTAAAGTTTTTTGTCTAGTCCTTCTAGCATGTCGAGGGATCAGTTGCTAGTGTCCTCTCCTGCTCAGCTGGTGAACCTGGGAATATTGAGGCAATGTTACAATTGCCTCATGTACACAGACAACCCTCTCCTCCTCCCACAAAACACAAATACATGCGAGATGCAACTATACGGCCAAACTGGAGGCTGAGCTCTCTCAACATAGGACTGGCAAGACCAGTCAGGAGGAGAAGGTTACCACACACACTATAGACCCAGTCTCACATAGTACCATCACAACCTCAAATCATACACATAAACACACAAAGACATACTCGGCTCTGATCAAAAATCTACCAAAACAGCAGAGGCCACCAAAGCAGACACCAAACAACCACCACCTCAGAACACAACACCTGCAACACATAGACCTCACAGTCAGAGTGTCAAACAGTCACAGCCCTTAAGGCCAAACACAATGCCAGACACACTAGTCATTGGTGACTCCATAGTCAGACACACTGACGTCCGCTCACCAGACTGAGTAAGGAGAAGGTCACAGTAAGCTGCCTGTCGGGCGCTAGAATCCGCCACATAACGCAAGCACTCAGGTCTCTCAACAGCAGGTACAAATACGACTCAGTCATTGTCCACGCTGGTGTAAGCGACCTGAGGCGTACCTCCTTGGACTACATGAAAAGAGACATTGAGGAGCTCTCTGATTATGTAGCCCAGGCAGGTATGACCCTGACCTTGAGCAGTATCCTACCTTCACCAAGAATGATGCCACAATACAGAGATAAGATGATCAGCTTTAACAATTGGCTTAAACTCTGGTGTCATTCAAAGGGGATCCAATGTCTGTCTGCCTGGGATGACATGCTGGACAAGCCACGCTGAGGGCGGCTTGCACCTGTCACCCTGGGATTCGGATGTTGGCAAAGGCTCTTGCCACCCCATAGTGCCTTTTTAGGCAAGGCTCAAATTCTAAACCTACCACCCTAGAACACAAAAAGGAAAAAACTAAGGGTAATGCTGCTCAATGCCAGAAGTCTAAATCTCAAAATGCACTTTTCGAGGCCCTTCTCAGTATGGAGAACATCGATGTCTGTGCAGTGACATAAACCTGGTTCAAGGCTCCTGAGAGCACCCCAGCACTATCAGGTTTTACCTCTTATCATGCGTTCGGCCCCAAAATCCGGACAATACCAAGAAAGGAGGTGGGGTATCCATATTCATCAAAGACACCCACACCTCAAGACTGGTGGCAACGCACGATGCATCGGAGACCATCCAGGTGCAATTAACCATAGGCAAGACTGCTCTACAAATTGTAGCATGTTACAGGCCACCCTCACAAACTCAGGAACCTCACATGGCCTTCCTGAAAACACTAGAGGATAAATGTATCACCAAACACCATCATACTAGGTGACTTCAATTACCCTAATATAGACTGGGAACACTACTCAAGCCCGAACACCCTAGCCCAAAAGTTCCTGGAATTCATAAACTCAAATGCCATGGAACAACTAGTCACCATCCCACAAGAGGAGAAAACATACTTGATCTCATCATCACGAACATGGGAGCACAATGTTCAACACCGAAGTATACCCTCACTGGTGAGATCAGATCACAAACTAATCTCGCTGGAGGTCCTCATCCCACCCCACCTGAAATAAAAGACCACAGTAAAGAACTTCTCGAAGCCGACTTCACACTTCTAAAGACTAGTGTGGTCTCCTTTAAGGCCCCGAGCCGGCAGAAAACAGTACTCAAGCCGCTGAATCACTTACAAATGCCTTCTACCAGCACCTGCAGGTCTGCATGGATAAGGCAATCCCAAGCAAAACAAAGACTCTTTGTACTAAAGGCAAGCGTCCAGTCTGGTGGACCCCAGCCATAAACAAACTCTACAACAAAAGGAGGAAGCTACTACAAGATAGAGCAAAATCCTTAAAAGGTAAGACACCCTTGATCGCTATAAGTAAAAAACTAAGAGCTCTCATAAAATCATCCAAAGCAAATTTTGAGAGAAAAATAGCTAAAGACTCAAAAGACAATCATAAGGCCTTCTTTAGTTATGTTAGAAACCTGGGAGGAAACTCCCAGATATGCTCAGAACTAGTTCAAAATGATGTGAAGATTACTGATCCTACAGACATTGCCAACATACTGGCTGACAGGTTCAGTGCAAACTTCTCCCTCCCAGCCAAAAGGAGAGATGTCTATACCAAGCGATTACAGCCCCCAAAGATCTCCAACGCCCAAGTGAGAACTGCTCTCTACAAAGCAAAAAACACAGCATCCATGGAACCTGATGGTGTCCCCGGCTGTGTGCTCCACGAACTCAACGAGGAATTAAACCCACAGCTAGGACAGCTGTTTAATCATAGTCTTACCTCTGGATACGCACCCAGGGGTGGCGCACTGCAACTGTGGTCCCACTTCACAAAGGCGGTGCCTCCACCGACCCTGAAATTACCGGCCCATTAGCTTGACAAGCCTTATCTGCAAAGCCATGGAGAGGATCATAATGGACCTCATAAATAAAGACATAGGGAATTTGCAGACTTTGGATCCATCCCAGTTTGGCTTTGTCAAAGGCAGATCATGCCTTCTAAACTTGGTTGACTTTTTCAAACAGTCACCAAAGCCATTGATGAGGAAAGGCAGTCCATACAGCCTACCTCGATCTGGCGAAGGCCTTGATACAATACCCCACTCGGGTATCATTGAAAAACTCATCAGCTTAAATGTTAACCCATACATCACAAGATGGGTTGCAAACTGGCTGAGTGACAGAACCCACAGGGTCAGAGTTGCTGGCGCCATGTCAGACTCAAAGCCTGTCACAAGTGGTGTACCACAGGGCTCAGTCCTGGGCCCACTCTTGTTTGGCATCTACTTTTCCAAGTACAAGCAAACACAGGAGGGTTATGGCTGACCAAGTTTGCAGATGACTGCAAACTGGGTGCCATAGTAGAAAACACATCTGACACAGATATCCTTCAGAAGGGTCTCACAGAAACGGATAACTGGTGCCAGAGCCATGGCCTAAAGTTAAATGCCAAAAAATGCATAGTCATACCCTTCGGAAAAAACAAGGTTACCCCTAGCTACCAAATAGGTGGCAATCCACTGAGCACAGAAGAAGTTATCAGGGACCTGGGGACCCAGGTTGATAGTAGTCTGTCATTCGACACCCATGTAGCTAAAGTAGTTAGGAAGGCCTTCTACCTTGCCCACCTTATCATGAAGGGATTCTCATCTAGATCAAGGGAGGTCATAGTCTCCCTATACTCATCACTCATCAGACCAATGATTGAGTACAATGCCCCATTCGGAATGTATCTGACCCGACACTTGCAGCAGCTGGAGAGGCCACAAAAGTTCCTCACCAAAAGGATAAAGGGTCTCAAACATCTGTCCTATGCTGCCCGACTGAAAGAACTCCAGCTCTATTCAGTCGCTAGCTTGCTCAGAGGTGACCTTTGCCTAACATACAAGGCCATGTCAAACCCAGATTTGATGAATATGCTTCACCTCAAAAATCTAGATCTGTCAGAGTCACAAGGCGGAGACTTAAACCTCGATTACGGCTATAATAGGACGTGCTGGAGGATAGATTCATCACCCAAAGACTCCTATGCTGTGGAATAAAATCCCGGTATATGTGAGGCAGAGCATGTTCAAGATAAATCTTGACCAATGGATGGGAGATGATATACCCCAGGTTACCTCAGTGTCAACAGAGGCACAGCAAAATAATGGGTATAGTTCCCCATACTAAAGGGGTGGCGTAAGCCACAAAACTATGGGCTAGGCTTGTAAATGCCCTCGGGCAGATAGCCTAGTATGAACCTATGAACCTATGAACCTATCTGTTTGAGTCCCTTGATCCTCTTGGTGAGGTACTTTTGGGGTCTTTCCAGTTGCTGCAGGTGACTGGTAAGGTACATCCCAAATGGGGCATTGTAGTAAATTATGGGCCTGATGAGTGATGAGTAGAGGGGCACAATGACCTCTCTTGATCTAGATGTGAACCATTTCATGATAATGTGGGCTATATAGAAGGTCTTTCTAACCACTTTGGCAATGTGATTGTCAAAGGAGAGATTGCTATCTACTTGGGTCCCCAAATCCCTAATTACTTCTTCCGTACTTAATGGATTACCACCTATGTGGTAATTTGTTGGCAATTTGTTTTTCCCAAAGGGGATGACTATGCACTTTTTGGCATTTAGCTTTAGGCCATGGCTCTGGCACCAGTTATCCGTCTCTGTGAGACCCTTTTGGAGGATGCTTGTGTCAGTTGGTGAGTCGATTTATGGCACCCAGTTTGCAGTCATCTGTGAACCTGGTCAGCCATAGTCCTCCCGGGTTAGCCTATACCTCAGAGAAATATTTACCAAACAAGAGAGGTCCCAGGACTGAGCCTTGTGGGACGCCACTTGTAACTGGTTTAGAGACTGACATGGCACCTGCAATTCTGACCATGTGGGTTCTATCCTTGAGCCAGTTTGCAACCCATCTTGTGACATAGGGGTTGATATTTAAGCTGGTGGGCTTATTTATGATGCCCGAGTGGGGTATTGTCGAAGGCTTTTATGAGGTCCAGGTAGGCTGTGTGGACTACCTTCCCTTCATCTATGGCCTTGGTGACTGTTTCAAAGAAGTTGGCCAGGTTCAAGAGGCAATATCTGCCCTTAGCAAAGCCAAATTAGGTAGGATCCAGTGTTTGGAGGTTCCCAATGTCTTTGTTTATGAGTTCCATGATGATACGCTCCATAGCTTTGCAGACCAGGCTATTCAGGCTTATAGGGCAATAGTTTCCATGGTCCATTGTGGCACTACCTTTGTGGAGTGGGACCACTGTTGCTGTATGCCATTCCTTGGGTACATATCCTGTAGTAAGGCTGAGATTGAACAGTGACTTTATGTGAGGGTTCAGTTCTTCTTGGAGCCCATGTAAGACGCAGCCCGGGACACCGTTCAGTCCCATTGATGCTGTATTTTTTGCTTTGGAGAGGGCAGCTCTCACCTGTGCATCTGTGATGTCAGGGAGGCTACACTCTGTTGGGATAGACATTTGCTCTTTTGGGGGAAGGGGAGAAGTTTGCACTGAACCTGTCTGCCAGGATGTTGGCAATGTCTGTGGGTTCAGTGTATTTTTTGTCATTTTGCACTAACTCAGAGCATATCTGGGAGTTGCCACCCAGGTTCCTGACATAACAAAAGAAGGCCTTGTGATTATCTTTAGCGTCTTGTGCAATTTTTCTTTCGAAGCTGGCCTTAGATGATTTTATGAGGGATCATAGTTTCTTGCTAGTACTGATCAGAGATGCCTTCCTTTTTGGGATTTTGCTCTATCATGTAGTAGCTTCCTCCTTCTGTTGTATAGCTTGTTTATGGCTGGGGTCCACCAGACAAGTCTCCTGCCTTTGGAGGAGTGAGTCTTGGTTTTATTTGGGATAGCACGATTCATGCATTCCTGTAGGTGTCCATAGAATGTGTTTGTAAAGGATTCTGCAGTTTGGGCCGTATTTTCCACTGGCCCGGGGGATTTGAAGGATTCCACTTCGGCTTTGAGAAGTGTAAAGTTTGCTTTTGAGAAGTTCTTCACCATGGTTTCCTTAGCTGGGGGTGGGGACAGGATATGGATGTCCAGTGAGATTAATTTATGGTCAGATCTAACAAATGAGTGGTATACCTCTGGTATGGAACATAGAGTCCCCATGTTGGTGATGATCAGGTCCAATATGTTTTCCCCTCTTGTGGGAGTGGTGACCAGTTGTCCCATAGCATTTGAGTTATAAATTCTAGGAACTGTTGGGTGAGGGTGTTGGGGCTTGAGTAGTGCTCCCAGTCTATGTTTGGGTAGTTGAAGTCACCCAATATAATGGTGTTTGGAGAGACCTTCATATTCTCCAGTGTTCTCAGGAAAGCCGAGTGGGGTTCCTGAGTTTGGGAGGGTGGTCTGTAGCAGGCTACAAACTGAAAGGCAGTTTTGCCCACTGTTAGTTGCACATGGATGGTCTCCAATGCTTCGTGCAGTGTCACTAAACTGGAGGTGTGAGTATCTTTGATGAATATGGATACTCCCCCTCCTTTTGTGGTTCGGTCCGAGTTTTGGGGCCGAAAAGCATGGTATGAGGTATAACCTGGTAGTGCTGGAGTGCTCTCGGGAGCCTTGAACCAGGTTTCTGTTACTGCATAGATATCGATATTCTCCATACTGAGGAGAGCCTCGAGTGCATGTATCTTGAGGTTTAGACTTCTGGTGTTGAGCAGCATTACCCTTAGTTTCTTTTTCCTTGTGTTGTCTATGGAGGTGGGTTTGTCTTTTGAGCCTTACCTAAAAAAGGCACTATGGGGGTGGCAAGAGCCTTAGCCAGTATTCGAAAGCCCAGGGGTGACAAATGCAAATACTTTAGCCAATTGTTAAAATTGATCATTTTGTCTTTATACTGTGGCATCATTCCTGGTGAGGGTAAGATGCTACTCAAGGTCAGGGTCATACCGGCCTGAGCTACATGATCAGAGAGCTCCTCTATGTCTCTTTTCATGTAGTCCAGGGAGGTACATCTCACGTCATTCACACCAGCATGGGCAATGGCGGAGTCTTATTTGTACTTGCTTTGGAGTGACCTGGGTGCTTGTGTTATGAATTCTCATTAACAGTTAAACAACACAGCAAAAGCTAATTACATTAATAGCAGTATAGTAAAAGTTATGTAGTCACAGCTGAATAAGGTTAGAAGCTTGTTATTAGCAACTACCTTAGTTATAGTACAGTACAGGTCATTATTAGCAACTCCGTTAGTTACAGTATAAAATAAAAGATTGTGTTAAATGACATATAAGGTGCCACAGTTAGGTATAATATGAAACAAACTGACAGTTTAACTTTAGTAATGAGGTAAAAGTATTAAACACTTATAAATATATGTTCTGCTGGATTCATATTTCTAAGCAGTCCCAGAGAACATCACTGTCATTCTCAAGAAAAAGCCAGTGGCTGTCGATAGCTGCCAGAATCACGTTCTTACTATACTCACTCACACAGAAACTACTTAACTGCTCCTACTGCCCACGCCTTGCACATACCTTGCATCACAAACAGACCACCTACTCTGTGTTTATCTACAGGAGAGGGAATCTCCCTAGCCAGACTAAAACTTACAAAAGTTATAAGAGGAAAGACGCTTTACTCAGCTGGGACCCATAGCCTGGAACTGCATGCCAGAAGATATCCCAATGGAACAAGACCTAAATCGCTACTAGATGACACACTCACATACATCTTGCACAATTCTATCTAAAAAGTGAAGTGAAAATTCACAACATTGCACCGATCTGTATTAACTGCTGCAATTATCGATTTATAATTTAATGTCCATGTGCTTCTATAGATACTCTGTAGCACAATGAATATAAACAGAAACCCCTGCCCTTGTAATATATTCATGTCTGTATGTTCTACATCAGTTATTTTAAAGCAACTCTGAATTGTAAATAGTGATAGTGTTATACTTACATCTAATAGTCCTTGTTTATTTGCTTATTATGCCAATATACTATGTAATATATGAGCACAGGAACTGTGTGTCAATTTGCTGTCTGCTCGTGGCAAAAAAAATGGTCTGAGGACCAGCCCATCAACCTGACCCAGTCAACAAAGAAAGAAAGTAAATGAATGCATAAATAAATAAATAAGGAAACATTAATAAATTAAATAAATATGCTATGTCTCAAAACATTAGCAGCTGTGAAACTGTGTTTGACACTGTCTCTGTTACTGATATGTTACCTGCTAGAGTGGAGAAGGTACAATATGGACAGTGCTTATTTCTCCTGCAGTGACTTCAGTGACAGTCTCAAAGATCAGCACACCTTAAGCATAGCACAATGTTTGTAACTGTTGACAGTTTCCCAGCTGTTCTGACTATATGTTATCCTTTTGCTCCCATGTCTGCTCACCATCAGGCCTCTCCAGGCATACAAAAGCTCCTTTTTCACAGTTGCTTATGGCACCAGTCTTTAGGCAACTGTGAATGTTGTTTGTGTCTTTCCCAGCATCTGGACAATGAAACATTATGCTTTTGGCCTCACCCCTCTCCTGAATGGGGGGACCGTGAGGCATATATCGCTTTAGAAACCACAACTCCTTCCCCAGTGCAAGTGCTCACTTCAGTGTGCTTGTTCATTGAAGGCTATCACCAATCAGCAGCTAGAAATGCCACATATATGCTTCAGATCACAAGTCCGCCTACTCCTCTAAAAGACTGCTACAATCCACACCCAGCAGCACCCCTCCACCCTAGAATAAACACAACCACCCACCCCTACAATAAGCCACTAATCAGTCTTGTGTTGCCTGGGCTATAGTCAGAGGTTTACATCTCTATGCCAATGGAGCTGGTCATTTTTAAATAAAATTCTTAAAACAGTTGCTGTTGGCTAAGCTTTACAATCAAGGACTCTGATCTTATTTTGCAAAATCATGGGATTTTCTTTCTTGTATTTCATCAGATCAATAAATTGTTGCTGCTTTCTAGTACGTGGTTCTGATGTTCATGCCGGTTTGAAATGCTTATGTGAGATGCTTTCCTTGTATATGAATGTGTTTCTGTTCTGCCTCACTACTACATCGTGGACATCAGCTGCAAAGCAATTAATGATCTTGCAAGTTGCTTGTAGGTGTGAACCCAAGTTCACTTGTGCCTGTGATTGACTGGCTTACGATATAGAATTAGTACTCTGCCTTAAATCCATTCAGTACTGTTATAGGATTCTACTCTCCCTCTGCAGTGACTAGGATAAAGAGGGTACTGGAAATTAGTCAAAGAATTAATGTTTCTTATATTTATCAGCTTTTCTTCATTAAGAACAGAACCTTTTTGTTAGTTCCATTTATTTGCTAAAACAGATGTTTACTGTCAAGTAAGGGCTTAATCATTTCTTTACAGATTTATTTTTTTGCAATGTGTTTTATAATTAATAACATTGGTTCACCCAGGCATTTTATTTTGGTATCTGCTACAACAGTTTCATTTTATGAATTTTGCATTTATTTATTAGTCAGGGAGGCAGACTGTTTTTGTGTTTTGCTAGTTTTTGGATCTGTTACAAGTGTGTGTGCGCCATTAGTTAGGAACACACTTCCATGTTACCACTTGCTGGTATTGGCAAGTGCTTTAATTCCCACTATCCCTGCAGTACCACTATCATAACTATCCCACCCAGAACCCTAACCCTAGCGCTAAAACAATTCCTGATCCCTGCCTAAATCTAAAATCCCCCTCCAATCCCTCACTCTAACCCCAATCAACTCCACTTGCTCACTAAATCTAAACTCACCTTCTCCTCCTTAACCCTAATCCAGTGCTAACTCCCATTTGCTCCCTAAACCTAAAACCTCCATCCTGTCCCTAATCTTAACCCTGCATGAACTCCCAGTCCTCCCTAAACCTAAAACCCTCCTCTTATCCCTAAGCATAGTTTGAATCATACTCCCAGTTATGCTCTAAGCCTAAAGCCCTAGTCCTCATTCCCCTTCCCCAATTACCAATTTGATGATGAGACTCCGATGCTATCCAGTCATTGCAGCGGCTGTATTCATGATTTCACATTCAGGTTTGCGCAGCTGCTTAGCCATTTGGGTGGATGGTGAAGCAGCTGTATGAGCACCTGGCTAAACTTCATTGATTTTGAGCATCTGGGGCTTGAGTGGTACGTAGAACACTAGTTTACATGTACGGTCAGTAAAAATAGGAGTGCATTCATGAAGCCTGCTAAACACTAGTACTTAAATAATAATGCATTGCTTTGAAAATATGCTTCTGGTTGGCTGTGTCACGAAATGAGAATTCTTATCACTCTGTGTTGCATATTTCAAATTGAAATTCTGAGATTGTACTACCTTGGAGTGAGGAGAATCTTCCCTAATGAATACTTTTTTAACTCACAAAACTCACTTGCCATTCTTCAATAAAACATAGGTTTCAATAGATGTAGTTTGATAATTCTCATTTCATTTCAACACTGTGTATTGTTTAACAGGTAATTATTTTTCCAGTGTCTGCAAATTAAGTGCTAAATATTATTGATTTTGTGTAATTTACTGAACTATTGCAATTGAAAAAAAAGCCATCATAGTTTTCAGTTTTTTATATATATTAAGGATTTTAGTTTCTGCTTATTGCTAATACAGTCATATATGCTCCTTTTTTCTAGTAAGTGGTTAGAAAAAATATTCTTTTTTTACAGCTCACCATTGTAGTCTCAGCAGTTATTAGTAAGGGCATTAAAATTTACATATCGATTCCATTTACTGCAGTCATAAAAAAAACAGAAAAATAAATTGCTGATTTCATTTATGAAACAGTTTCCAACTGTAGCATATAACTCATAAGCAGGAAAAATACACAGTACCTGATAAAAGTTTTAATTCCGTAGGTGTTTTGCAAGGTTATTCAGGTTGATGAACACAATATTTTTTACATTTCACAGTCCAATAATTTCTTAGTTTAAACCTTTCTGTGACATCTGCTTATTTAATGTACTACAAGTGTTGTCATTTTTATGATCACTGTCTTTAGCAATTAGATTATCATGATTTACTCCTTCATGCATTCTTTCTTTCAACACCTATTCTTGACAAGTTTATTTCTTGCTATAAATTTGGCAAGGACACTGGCTGCTAATTAAGGTAACCTGGTGAAATGAAGCTTTAAATAATGAAGAGGCTGATGCGGAATGTTAATATTTAACAGTGTCTTCATATATATAAAATCAATAATCGTCTGCTTCTTTAACAGCTGTGTGACAGGTGGGGCATTTTATTTGTTAGATCGGAGATTAAGAGGATTTGTTGTGCAAAGTTTTATTTTTGAAATCCTCTTTTTGTGACAGACAGTATAGTAAACAGAATGCAGCTTTTACACAGATCAATAGCTTTCTATTGATTAGCGGTCTATGAAAATAATGAACAAAATGTAATTATTGCAGTTTTCTTTTTGTGTTACATCACTGTTGTACTGATCTGTGAATGGTTGCAGAAGTTTTGACCTTCTTATATTTTACAGATTTTAGGTTCCACTTTCTAATGTATAGTTTTTTAAATGCTCTAATAAGCCATCATACCTGCCTTTCTGGACAGAAGACACTATTATCTTTGGCCTTGGGAAAATCACCTCTTCAAATACATATTGTTTTCTTTTTTTTCTGACACCTTCAGCACTTGTCTAGAAACATTTTCAGAAAAAATAAGATATTTAGAAATATGGATTAGCCTACTAAAGGAAACTTTAAGATGGCAATACTTTCTCAATTTTCTAAAAATCATTTACTGAAGTCATGGGCTCTTTTCCCATTCCAAACTCATGAAAAAAATCCAGTACTTATACCGTACTTCAGATTGGTTGTAGTGGTAGCCCAATCCTCTCTCCATTTAAAACAATTGTTGGAGAAAAAGCCTTTTAAACACTGTGACCCCACACCCGGACCACTTGTCTAACGAAGTAAAAATAAAAAAAAATTTAAAAAAAAAACGAAAATTTTATGAAAGCAATAAAAGGCCACCTTCAGAAAGAATCCTAATGAAACTGTTATAATAAATCAAGTCAATGTTTAATCTCTCTTACCGCTGTACATAATATATTCTGTGTTGAAGTCGAGACAATCAGTGTCATGATGGGTAAGCTGAAATGTTTCCCTTTGTTTATACTGTGAATTTATATTGTAATAATTATCATGCACCACTCTGTCTTCTCACTATTTCTTCATTTTCCTTTTTTTCAAATGTTTTATTACATTTTCCATGAAAATAAGAGACAACAAATTGACAAAAGTATTCTCATTTTAAGCAAAATATTAACTAAGAAAGAGAAAACTGTTTACAGTATGCACAAAGACCCGAATGTAGAACTGCCGATCAGAAGTAAAAATAAACAAGTTTTCTTAGTGTAAATGTCAGTTCAGAAAGAGTTATGGTCTGTTTGTAGAGTCTTAATAAGTGATAAAAATTTTATCCAAGGATTATTATCAAAAGCCTTTAGATAGATTCTAAGTTCATTGGTCTTAGTTTCTTTGATTGCCAGGTCTTCCACTGAAAACAAGAAATCCTCAACAGTAGGTGGGAAGCTAGTTTTCCATCTTTTGGTGATGCATTTTCTGTCGACAGCAAATATTGACCGCAATAAATATGAATTATTATTCTTCAGAAAGTAACTTTCATTTGCATTGAAAAGAACTAATGAAATGGATGATGAAAAGGAATCCGTGAATAAGGCTTTGAGAAAAATCATCTGCACTGTTCCAATAACCTTTTAACTTAGTATTTCTTCCTTTTTCTGTAATGAACCACATACAGCTGTGCATGTTCTAAATATATGATAAAGTATAAATTAATCTCATGGAAAAACAACAATAACAAAAAAAAAACACTCTATTTGCTGGCTATGGAACTCTATTCATGGCTGAAAAGGGTTTCTGTACCAGTCCACCTATATATATATATATATATATATGTATATATATATATATATATATATATATATATATATATATATATACACACACACATATATATATATATATATATATATATATATATATATATATATATATAAATGTGATGCACTGATATGGGAAAATAAAAAAATGAAATTATACCTTTCCCTGGTTAAAACAGATAAGATTACTGGTACTAGACCTCAACTGATTGTCCTTACTGAATAATTATCAGCTATAGACTTTAAAACGAACATATGTACTCTTCTAAAGTCCTTAAAAATAAAATAAATACACAGAATTAAATAAGTACATACATTGCAAATGGTGGATCTCTTCTTTATTGGAAAAATAGCCTTTCCCTATTTGTACTGATTTAATTTATAATTGCAGTGGCCATGTCCTTTATAGGTTCATAGGAAATTATTAGGCTAAGCCTAATCAAATTATACCCAGGTTACCCTTGATCATGTTATACCAGAGTTACCCTAATTGAGCATGGTTAGATTGGTCTTTTCTCAGAGTGAGTCTATGATCAGCACGTACTACCTCCTGTCTGTGAGGGACATAGCTGCTACCACTGGGGTGAATTTGTTGTCTCCCATCTAATTGTCCAGGTAGTGCTTGAATAGGGTCAGTGAGGATCTCTGCTTTACATGAATCAGGAGTTAATTCCAGAGGAGCAGCAGTCTCTGGTAGATATAGCTCTCTCTCCAGCATGTTAATGTTGCAGGCTAGGTTAAGATCCCTCGAGCGAATGACTCTTGTCCTGTTTGATTTGCAGTTGTGCAGCATTTCTATTACTGCTGGGTCAGAGACTGCCCTGTAGGCTAGGCACAAGTCACCTCTCAGCAGCCTATAAGTTACAGAGTACAGTGACAAAGCTTTCAGTCTATCAATGTAAGTCAAGGATTGGAGGCCCTGAATTTTCTGGTGAGAAACCTCTGTGGCAGCTGCTGTAGGTGAATGGTGAAGTACATGCAAAAAGGGGACATTCTGCTCTATTAGTGGCATAATGAGGGTGGAGTTTAGTGGACTTATTACTTCCTCAGACTTGGATGAAACATATTTACTTATTGACAAAGTAGAAGGCTTTGCTTATCACTGTAGAAACATGTTGGTCAAATTTAGATTGCTATCGACCGGTGTCCCCAAGTCTCACACCTCTGGGTTTGAGCTTAAGGGGCTGCTGTCAATACTGTAATTAGTAGGAAATTTCTGTTTGTCAAATGGGATAATAATGCATTTTTTGCTCTTAGTTTTTGTCCATGGCTTTGGCACTAATTGTTTGTCTGTGTCAGCCCCTTCTGCAATATGTTAACGTAATTGGAGAACTCACTGATGGCACCCAATTTGCAATCATCAGTGAACTTTGTAAGCCACAGGCCATCTACTTTAGCCTGGACTTCTGAGAAAAAGATTTCAGACAGAGGAGGACCCAGCATAGGTCCTTGTGGTATGTCACTGGTGACTGGTCTACTGATAGAGGTGGTGTCCCCGAGTTTGACAGCATGTGTTCTGTTGGTGAGACAATTGGCTACCCATCTAGTGATGAAACGATTAATCCCCAGGTGGGAGAGTTACTTGATGATAAGTGGGGGATTGGGTCAAAAGCCTTGGCTAGGTCATGACAGGCGATATGCACTGTCTTACCTCATCCACAGCTCTGGTGACATTCTCAAAAAACCAGGTTTAGCAATCATGATCTACCCTTAACAAAGTCAAACTGGATTGGGTCAAAAGTTTGAAGGTTGTCTGTCATTGTCGATTAGGTCCTTGATGATTCTTTCCATGGCGTTGCAAATGAGGCTGGTTAGAGTTATGTGTCTAAAGTTCCCAGGGTCATTTGATGGGCCCCCTTTGTGTAAGGGGGTTACTCTTGCTTTTCTCCACTCTGCTGGAACAAAGCCAGTCCTCAGGCTATGGCTAAAGTTAGCACCAAGTGGTTCTGCTAGGTCTTGTTTTAGATTGCTAAGTAAGCAGCGTGGGATGTTATCTGGTTCCACTGAGGCCATGGAGATTACACATATGACCTGCTGTCTAGAGATACTAGGCAGAGGACTGATGTCAGGATTGTTTTGGGGCATGACTGGTGGGGATAGTGGGGTGAAGTTTGTTCCAAATATGTCAGCTAATAGGTTGGCAATTTCCTCAGGTATAGCATGAATGGTACCATCCACATCCAGGGCTAAATCACAATCAAGCCTGTTCTCAAGCTCAAACATATTTTGGGCTAATTTTTTGATGTATTTGATTGTATACGGAATGTAGTTTATCATTTTTGGTTCAAGTTATATGTATGTATAAATAGTATCTATTGCTAATACTCCATATATTTTAATTTTTACACATTTATACATATATTTTATATGATTGTGTTTGTCTTTTTAACTTATTTTCATTTTTACTGTTGTTAGATTAGATAATTGATTGGTTAATGACATGGGTGAGGTTGATGTTTAGCCTTATTTAAGTGAAATTCATGGTTAACTTTTTTATTCTGAAGAAGTCCACATAGGACGAAACCTAGGTTAATCGACTCTGTTGAGCTGCCGTTTGTTTTTTATGTTCGTGGTGTTCGCTATAAATTCCATTTTGGGTCCGACCTCGTTCTTCATTCCTTGGTGTTGAGGACCATCCACTACTAGTTTGTCACATAGCTAGGCATTCCCTTTTATATTTCTGACATAGCTAAAGAACGTCTTATGGTTAGCCTTAACTATGGATGCTATTTTAGCTTTATAATTTGCTTTAGAGGACTTTACAGGATTTCTGATTTGGTTATTCAAGCTGTGGAGGGAAATTTTCCTCTGCTGATTCAGTTCCCTCTTGTTCCTGGACATCAGTTTCCTCCTCCTGTTATATAACCTATTTATACATGACATCCACTAGGGTGGCTTGTTTTTTTTGAGAGGACCCGGTTTTGATCTGGTCTGGTATAGCTGAGTCTATACAGTTGTTTGTGTTTATACAGAGCATTTGTGTACACCTCTCCATAAGAGTCATTGTTGACTGTATTTGGAGAGGATTTGAAGCTTTTTATACCATCACTTGGTAGGCTATAGTTAGCTTTGGAAAAGTTTTTTAGTTTTATTGCTGTTGTGGGGATGTCAGATCTGATAGTAACTTCGAACAAGAGTGATGTATAGTTTGAACTTACTAGGGTGGCACCACACGGGGATGAGTGCAGTGACCCCACCATGTTGGTGAGTACTAAGTCAAGGGTATTTGAGCCCCTTATTGGGGTGCAGACGATCTGTTCCAGGGCATTTGTGTTGACAAAGTCCAGGAGCCTCTGGGCAATGATGTTTGTGTATGTCGCCCAGTCGATGGAAGGGTAGTCTTCCATGACCGAGATGTTTGGCTATATGGTAAGTAACTCCATTAACACCAGGTAGGCAGTATGTTTCTCTTGGTTCATGGCAGAGGACCTGTAGCTCACAATGATATGATGTGATAGGGTATTTTGCCTAAAATTAGTTGCACATGGAGTAGCTCAAAGCAATCATACTGTTTAACTAGTCTGAAGGTGTACTTAGCTTTAATGAAGATGGATATACCTCCACCTTTGCTTCTTTCATGCTCATTTTGAGGTCTGAATGTTTGGAATGCATTGTAGCCTTGCTCAGCTGGGGTGCTCTCGGTAGCCTTGACCTATGTATCTGTGACTGCACAGACACAGCATCTTCCAGGGTGAGGAGTGCTTCCAGGGAATGCAGTTTTCTGTTTAGGCTCTTTGCATTAAGAAGCATAACCTTGAATCTGTCTTGAGTGGATTTTGTTCAGTCTGAAGTTTTGTCATCTTGACATTGCCTAAAAAGGTGCTATGGAAGAGACAAGAGCCTCTGCCAGTATCTGAAAGCCTAGAGGAGACAGGTGCAACCATTTCTGCCAAAGCAGCATGGTCTGTCAACCATGTCCTCCCAGGCTGACAGATACTGGATCCCCCTGACACCAGAACTGGATCCCCCTGACACCAGAAGCTATGCCAGATGTTAAAGCCTGTAATTTTTTGTCTATATTGTGGCATCAATCTGGGTGAAGGTAGAATGCTGCTTAGGGCTAAGGTCATTCTTGCCTGGAACCCATAATCTGAGAGTTCAGTCATGTCTCTCTTCATATAGTCCAGATAAGTATATCTCAAGTCATTCAGTCCAGCATGGACTATGACACAGTCATAATAGTTCTTGCTGAGTGACATGAGTGCATGCTTGATTTGAAGGATCCTGGCACCTGACGGGCAGCTGACCATGACCTCCTTATTCAGATTGATGGAGACATCTGGGTGTCTCACTATCAAGTCGCCTATGAACAAGACATTTGGTTTTGATGTGTTTTGCCTTAAGGGCTTATTTGCAGAGACACTGGTATGCATGCTATTATCTGTAGTGGTTTCTATACTTTTTGCAGTGTGTGCAAGTTGTTTGCACTTGGGCGGTCTCTGACCTATTAGTAGGATTCTAGTGAGTACCTCTGCATATGTGTATTTATGTGTTGTGAACTTAACTTGTGTGAAATGTGATGTGTGTGTGCTGACATCCTGTTTGATGTCCTGTTTGTTATGTGAGAGGACTGATTCCAGATTCATAGTGTAATTACATTTCTCACATATGGTATTTGTTTTAGGAGTAACTGGTTTTTAGTATACATGAGGCAGTACACGAGGCAGTTGCTACATTGCCACAAGATGCCCATGTCAATTAGGCTGGCCAGAGAAATGGTAGGAAACTGACCGTCCATTATGGCAGGTTTATACTGTAAGTACTATTAGGGAGTGAGCAAATTAGGCCAGTTTATGCTCTGGTATTAACATGCAGGCTTATTTTATTGGTGGTTATTTTATTTATTTATTTTCTTTTACATTTGTATACCGGGATGGTCCGACTGGACGAGGTCCATTTAGAGTGAGACCCGGGGAGAAAAGCTCCACTTAATACAGCAGACAATGATAATAATACATAATGTAAAGTAAAGACTTTGTTATTGAGCAGTATTTTGTGCATAATAGAACAGTACGCAAAGAAAGATCATATCAGCCATCAAGGGAGCCCGCAGGATTTTTTACAGGGGGGTGCAAACCCAAGCCCCGCCCACCTAGCCCCACCCCACTGCTACCCCGCCCATGCAACCCCTCTCACGCAGCCATTCCAGTGTCCCATTACTTGACTATTTTTCCCCATTTGTCATAGACACTGTTCAAATCTCTGTGTGCATACTGTTTTATCCTTTACTTCTACAATGATTACAGATATTTGGATTTCATTTACAACTTATTTCAATTTTTATAGCACAAACACTGATAGACATTTACTAAACCTAAACAAAGCAATAGTCTTGCAATGAAAGAGACTTAGCATTAAAACTTCTCTACCTTTGAAACCCACATTCACCAAAACAACATTGAAACCCACATTCAAAGAAAATGCATCTGGCCAGTGGTAGGGTAAGTTTACCTTTGGGCTGTTTTCAAATCATAGACTCCTTGCAAACATTTTTAGAACCATGCAAAAGTTATTTGATTCACCTTCCTGACTATATTAATTATACTATATAATAATTGAATTATTTCCCTTATATAATACAGCACCACTTGTTAGAGTGTGTTTCAAATTTATAGTTCTGAACATTTTTCCTTTAAGCAATGAAACAAATCATATGAACCAATAATGACACCCTGCCCAATTCAGAACATTTCAACCATAAAGGGCCACTCTAATCAAACTTCTGTCATACAATCCACCAATATCAATCAATATGCAGAATCTTTGCAGAAGTAAAACTCATCTGAATAATTCCACGATCTGAAACCAGTAAAGAGGTTGTTGCAAGAAAACAACTTTATATTTCAGTGTTTCATCTACAAATTCACTGCCTGCTACCCTTGAAGAATAAATTGCCTATGTTATATTAAAAAAATGGTAAGCTGGTATATTGCAATAGGGAATGGGTGGCAAATTGAAAAACAAGTTCATAGTTTTTAGGCATCTCGTCCAAAGGAGGACATACACCCCCTTAAAATACAAATCTACATGTTGTGGGAGTAGAACCTATAGCCCTCTGTATCAAGATGCAAGTATGCTACCTGCTGTGCTGCTTTAAAAATTCTATACCACAGTAGTGATACCATTTGCTAAACAAAACAGTTGCACATTTTAAGCAGGCTTAGCATGGGCAGCAGTAAAATTTTCTCCACTTGAAGCACACAATTCCTTGAAAATGCACTTGAAAATAAATTCCACCTGGTAACTCTAGGGTATTTCATTCTCTCTAACACACACCTCAACATCTAAGTGCAAGAATTCTGGACAAAGCCTAAAATAAATAGGAGCAGATTATAAATATTGCTCTCATGAACTTAGAACATTGCTAGAATAACAGGATTTATGTTAGTATGCATTTTTCTAAAGGATATGACATCTAAAACTCAAATGTCTGTCATTATTTAACAACTTCAATGCTTTTTAGGAGGAATATGGGGCAAAAATCTGGACATTTTCCAAAAACCTGGACAGCTGAGGGGTATGCTACCCCCCTCTTATATATGTATTTATATATCTCTCTCACACACACACACACACACACACACACACACACACCTCACAATCTCATAGCACAATAAATCTGGACAAAGCCTGTTATAATGTTCAGGACAAAGGCCCAAAACTAGGGACACATTTAGAGAGTTGGTAGAATAACAGGATTTGTGTGAGAATACATTTTCTAAAGGATATGAAGTCTGAAACTCAAATGCATGTAATTATTTAGTAACTTTAATCCTTAGCTCATCCCAGTGATTTGTCAAAAAAACCCAAAAAAACAAAACAGAATTTTTATGAGACACAGACCAAAAATATAAGACAAATAATATGGACATTCTGTGAAAATCTGTACAGTTGAGAGGTATGACACACACATACATCCCCCGACCTCCTTAGAAAGTGGATAGAACAAAAATGTTTGCATTAGTATGCATTTTCTGAGAACATGAAGTCTAAAACTCAACTTCAGTCTTCAATGATTTACCAGAAAAAACACAATTTTATGAGAAACAAACAATCTGAAAATACACCACCCATTCCACCCTGCCTGTGCTCTCTTCTTCACCTCTCTTCCACACTCACCATTACTCTGAACTGTTGATCCCAAGTACTTAAACTCATCCACCTTTACCAACTCTACTCTCTAGTTCCATTATAACTACAGGACTGTATTGCATAAATGCTTTGAGTGTTTATCATTTACTTTCCTTGCAATTAGACAGACAGACTTTTTTTAATTCAGAAATTCTACCAAAAGCAACAGCAACAAAAACAAGTGCCCGCCAAATCTGGATAAGCAGCAGAGTCAAACAGGGGCAGTAATCAGTTCTTCTAAAATAAAAAAGGAGAGTTTTAGGTCTCTCAGGATGTATTAAGAGATTAGGAGTAACCTGAACAGGTCATATGGTGGGAGCCCTACCTTGTCAATGCACATACAAAAACAAGAAAAATGAATTTGGGGGTGGGCTCTTAAGCATTCTGGACAAATCTCACTGAAGATATGGAAAGTGCCCAGGAGTACATTTTGGATCAAGCAACCACATAAGGAGGATGAGGAAGAAGCTGGAGAAGTTTTATTGGAACCAAACTCCAAAGAATTTTAAGACAACTTGTGATGTATCAGAAGGCAGTACCTAAGCTTGCCTGCTAGGGAGGTGCTCCACACACACCTTTTGCCATCTACCAGAATGTTACTAGTCATAAGAGCCCACACTCTTGTGGTTTCTGATGCAAGAAAATCAGCTTGTTCCTCCTTACAGGTTTATACCAGACAACTGATCTAGAAAACAACTGCCAATCAGGCAGAGTAATATGATTATCAGAAAGACTACAGCTTGCCTTTAGACACTGTCTGGCTCAAGGAATTCATACTGATTTTTGGAAAGACAGGATTGTTTTCTAGTTGGGCCACATACTTTGATATCTCAAAAAGATGCATTATACTTAATCTTCCGATTAAGGGAATAGAATAACCACTGCATTGGACTTGAGGACATACCTTTAGTGGTTAAATAGGTTACATAGGAAACCTTCACCTTCAACATATTAACTGTTAAGATTTCCTTGTTAACAAATATCACATGTGACTCCCCCCCCCCCCCCCCCCCCCAAATTGATACTGTCAGACATGGGGATAAGTGCAGGGCGTTCCCATTTTTACTTAAGTTTTAGGCTTCATTAGCTTTTAAGAACCACATAGCATAAGATTTGCTAACAAGAAATATTGCAGTAAGGAGGTGGCAAGTTCAGTTTGCTATAAATAGGAAGAGCAACAAGGAAAATCATTCACCTAGGAAGAAAAATGGAATAAGGCCATTGTTCCTAACACAAACTTATGGCAAGCAGCAGAAAGGAGCAAAATTACACATACACACACACACTTCCCTTTCCGTTACAAACACACACACACACACACACACACACACACACACACACACACACACACACACACACACACACACACATCTCTTAAATACTAAAACACGCACACACGACACATCTCTTAAACACTAAAACACACACGCACATCTGTTAAATACTAAAACACACACGCACACACCTACCTCTCCCTTCTAGGATATGGTCTGGATACCTATGTCCTATTACTATGAGCATGGATGGAAGATGAATGTCGTTTTTCTTTTAATATCAGTTTATGGACATGCTGGCCTCCAGGATATAGGATGGCCAACATGCTCCTCAATGATACATTTACAAGCAACTGGAGTTACAGCGCTATCAAACACTAGAAAATAAACAAGGAATGACTCGGCCTGCATGCCAAGGCCTTTAAGACAATTTGGCAAAGCCAATGCACTTGGAGATGTCCTAATCATAGGTGACTCTGTAAGACATACAGATGCATTAGTCACCTAGCTGAGCAAGGAATAAGTGAGAACAAGAGACATTTCACAAGATTCCCTGAGATTTCTCACATATGACATGGCTATTATCAATGTGGGTGTGAATGATTTAATACACACATCCTTTGGTCATATGAAATGAAACACAATGGAGCTGTCCGAATGTGTCTTTTCACTGGTATAGAACTTGTCTTGACCAGCATCCTACCATCACCAAGATGGTCCAATATGCATCAACTTGGGAGGAGATGATTGGCAATCTTATCTATTTTGTCAGGGATGGCCTGCAGATTTCTCCTCGTCCAATACTTTCTCCACCCCAATAATGCACTTTTTAAGCAAGGTTAGTCTCTGCCACCTACCAACACAGTCTAACAAAACAGACTGTACAAATGAAGCACTGCTGAATGCATAAATTAGAAGCTATACAACTGGGCTTTCTAACCCTAGAAACTATATATATCTACACCATTACTGAAACATGGTTCCAGTGAAGTGACAGTAGCCCCCCCAGATCAGGTTTCATTTGTCTACCACTTATTCAGACCCATCTTGGGAAAGACCGCATTGTTTTTGGTGTATCTGTAACCTAAGACACTCAATCAAATTAAGCATCATAAGGCAAGAAAACAGCCTTGAACACATCCACATTCTACTTAGTATCACTAAGAATCTATTCCATATCATAGTCAGCTACAGAACAACGTTGATGTCACAATATCCCATGAGGCATACCTAAACATACTGAAGTCCCTTCCCATTTAACCAAACACTATCTTCCTAGGAGATTTGAGCTATTCATCCATAAAATGGGAAAACACATTGGTATGCACAGCACTTCTTAGATTTCTTAAATGCAAACGCTTTAGACAAATTAGTTCATTTCCCAACTAGGAATTAAAAAATTCTGCATTTACTCCTTACAAATGCTGTCTGCCTACATTTGGTCAGTTAGTGACCATATTTGTTGTCTGCTCAGTAACATTCACTATTAGGATGAAACCAAATCTGCTCTCAGTGCCCACTGTCTTTAGAGATTACTCAAAAGGCAAATGTACTGCAGCTAGCTAATGTTCTGGTCCACTTTAGGACAACCTCTCCTCAACAACTCGGTATGATTCAGTGCTGTTTTAGTGGACTATTTATACTCACCCTAAAACACACACACATGACACATCTCTTAAACACTAAACCACACACGCACATCTGTTAAATACTAAAACACACACGCACACACCTACCTCTCCCCATTCATCTGGCGCGTCCACAGTCCAAATGTCCTCTGAAATTCAAATCCCCGGTAGGCGCGCAAAAGACAAAGACATAAACCAATGATCACACAGACACAGAAGACGAAAACAGGTCGCAAAGACCTGTTGCGTCTGTGCAACTGGAAAGGATGCAAAGGGCATTCTTAAAGGCGAACGCCGTTTAAAAAAAAACGAAAACATTTTTTTTTTTTAATTAAAATAAAATTAAATTTTCAGCCAGCCGGTTCCAGGGGGGTGCAAGTGCACCCCCTTGCACCTGCCTGCGGGCGCCCTTGTCAGCAATATATACAAGTGAACATTAAGTTAGTCATCAAAATATACAAACAGAGATCACAACATTTCCAAATGTCAAGGGATACCGTTTGTTGCTTCCATTTTTACCGATGGTCTGATAATTGGCGAGAAGAGAGAAAAATGGTGGTAGCATGCAGTAGGAGTAAGTAACACATGGACATAGCCAAGAGCTAATAAGATGAGCCTTAAGGGAGTTTTGAATTGTTTGGTATTAGGTGCAGAAGTCACTGAGGGAGGGAGATTATTCCAACTTTTTGCTATACTGTGAGAAAATAGAGCTTTACCTGCTGTGTTGTTGGCTATGGAGATAGAGAAGAGTGATTTGTTGGCAGAGTGGAGTGGTCAATTTGGAATGTAGTTAGTCAGTACTTCCCTAAGGGCTGGAGTTTTTTAAAGATATTTTATGTTGTTATAAGCTATGACTAGATGGTTGTAGGTTTATAACTGTGGGAGCTCAAGCCACTGAAGTTGACTAAGAGGTACACAATGGTGTGTTCTAAAGAGGGAACTTTTTGCAAACTTGGCGATTTTGTTATAACACGACTCAAGTTTCTCCAGGTCAGATTGAAAAACTGTGACAATGCTGCTCCGTGCACAGCTCTTTTGCCCCTAGTGCAACCAGGAAGCTTGGGAGCGTTCCACTGACAGAAGTCTAGGGAAAAATTGTTTTTCCATGCATCTGTGTCTATACAAGGCACCACTAACCCCCATTGTGCAGTGCACAGCGACTCTCAAACATGAGGCTTAAATACAGGCAAAAGTAAACACTTTTAAGCTAATCTTCTCAATAGGAAAGGGGGCAATATCACATGAGCAAAGTTTCAAAACTTCAAATCTGATATGGTCGACAGCATATAATCGAAGTCTTGAAACTTTGAAAATGTAATAAAACACAAAAACCTACAAAAACAAACCATTTAAATGCTCTAAACAGGGGCCAAGCCCCCTGCACCCCCACATCCCCCGCTATATAAATATACCAACTCCAAGATCGCACTACAGTGCAGAAAAGGGAAATCTTCCATTTCTATGCTGTACGGAGATCTCCGTTAAAAGATTTGAAGTTTCAAGACTTCGATCATATGGTGTTGACCATATCAGATTCAAAGTTTTGAAACTTCAATCTTCTGATATAGACCCTAGGAAAGCACACAATGAACCTTTCTCTAGCAATCCCCAACTCAGACAAGGCTGGATTGACACTCTTCTCCCACAAGAGTGCAGGGGAAGCCCATCTTAATGCAAGATGGCTGGTTTAATGCTAAAGTGTAACAAGAACAAGCTAGATTTAACAGATCTGAATCTAGTCTATGCTATCTAGACTAGAGCACAGTTAAACTACACTTAAATGTCTGTTTTCTTCACTACCATGTCTACTTCTAAATTATTACTTTCTCCCTTAAATTTCCCTTGAGGCCTCTGCTTTTGTTCACCAAAATTGCAAATAACTACTAGTGTCAGGGTTTTTTGGAAAAATCAAAAAACATCACTTTAGCTTGACCCTTTCTACGGACATATTACCTGACCTGCAACCTCCCCCAACTTTTAAAGCAGCAATAATACATTTAATAGATTTTCATCTCTCTTCTAATACTATTGCTGTCTTTTCTACTGTATATTTTCCAAAACAATTACAGGCCTTCATATAGACTTCAGGTATCAAAGCTTTGCTTACTGAACAAGTTAGCCATTCCCTTGAATTTCCTTTACCTGCTGCATTTGTGACGCAGATAAGAACTTGCTTTTAATCCTGCTTTTTCCTTAGTATCCTAGGATTCTATGAAACAGAGGGTATTACGTCAGAGGCAATATGTGTCTTGTAAATAACTACTGTCAAACTTTTTAAGGATGTCAGGATTTATAAGTCGTGTAGTATATTTTCGGTTACCCATCCATTTGTCTAAGCCAGGTGTGTCCACAACCTTTTTGGGTCAGGCCCTACTTACCATACAATTCAGGGACCACTTACCATACTTGGCAAGGTTTGGGGTGCACATTACCATGTAAAACATGTATCTGTCCATTCAAAACAATTTATTATAGAACGTACTGTGGACCAGATAAAATGGGTCCACCTGTTGTACACCCATGGTCTAAGTTATGTTTGAAGGCAGTAAGGAAATCGCACTGCTTGACAAGCAGGGATAGTCTGTTCTAAAGCTGGGGGGGAGGGGTTAGACAGCAAGGTAATGAACCTGTCTCTCCATTCATTGTTATTTATTCCCTGATGTACATATAGATCTCTTATTATAGTGATGACTGTGCTGTGTGCCGCATCATGAAAAAGGAGATCTTGGCTAATGGAATCTCTGAGGACATGGAAAGCAAGGCACAGATCTCCTTCAAACGTTGCATATCTCTGAGTACAGAGTAAGTGACTATCTTGATTGCTAAGATTTTTCAGGCACAATATATTTATTTTTTGGGGTTAGGAACTTCTGTGGACTTTTGAGTTTTATGATATGTCTAGTGAGATACATGACAAAGGGTGTATTATATTTTATAATGGCATTCACCGAGGCAGAGTACAGGGATAAAATAACTTCCTTGGCTTTGGAAGAGATGCCATTGGTGATTAATTGTGATATATAGAAGGCTTCCTAACTATGGTCACTACATGGTGGTCAGAGGAAACTGGAGCATCCAGAAGATACCCACACGAATGCTGGGAGGACATGCAGACTCTGCAAAGAAGGTACCCCCGCCGAGAATTAAACCAGAACACATGTTGCTGTGAGGTGACAATGCAACTGTTGCACCACTGTGCCATCCTGTTAACACATATATTTTGAAAGGAATATATATATAGCATTTGTTAATATGACAGCTGCACCCAACTTACAATCATTGGCAAAGTTGGTCAGCCAGAGATCCTTTTTGTCAATGTTGTGATCAGAGAAATAAATGCCAAAAAAGGAGGGGAACCAGTACAAACCACTAGGTAATGACACTGTTCAACTTTTCTATACTGTTGGAGGCATCCCCAGTATTGACAGCATGCTTTCTGTCCTTGAATCAGGTTCTAATCCATCTTATAGGTTCATAGGTTCATACTAGGCTATCTGCCCTAGGGCATTTATAAGCCTAGCCAGAGTGTGTGTGGCTTTCACCACCCCTTAGGATGAGAATACTATACCCATTAGTTTGCTGTGCCTCTGTCCAGCAGTGATACAGAGATGATTATCTCCCATCCACTCGTCAACATTTCTCTTGAACAGAGTCAGTGAGGGTCTCTGCCTCACATGGTCTGGGATTCTGTTCCATAGTGTAGGGAGTCTCTGGGTGATGAATCTGTCCCTCCAGCACATCCTATTTATATCCATGTTGAGGTTTAAGTCTCTTGCTCTCGTGGCTCTGGTGGATTTGGATTTTTTGAGGTGGAGCATGTCCATTAATTCCGGGTTGGACATGGCCTTGTATGTCAGGCACAGATCACCTCTGAGCAGACGGTATGCGACTGCATAGAGCTGGAGTTTCTTCAGTCGGGCATCGTATGACATATGTTTGAGTATCCTTTTGGTGAGGAACTTTTGGGGTCTTTCCAACTGCTGCAGGTGTCGGGTAAGGTACATTCTTGTACTCAATCATTGGTCTGATAAGTGAAGAGTACAGGGGTACAATGACCTCTCCTGATCTGGATGTGAATCCCTTCATGATCAGGTGGGCAATGTAGAAGGTCTTCCTAACCACTTTGGCAATGTGAGTGTCAAAGAGAGGTTACTGTCAACTTGGGTCCCCAGGTCCCTGATAACTTCTTCCGTGTTTAATGGATTACCACCTATGTGGTAATTGAGGTTACCTTGTTTTTCCCAAAGGGTATGACTATACATTTTTGGCATTTAGCTTAAGGCCATGGCTCTGGCACCAGTTATCCATTTCTATGAGACCTCTCTGGAGGATGTCTGTGTCTGATGGAGTGTCAATTATGGTGCCCAGTTTGCAGTCATCTGCAAATTTTGTCAGCCACAATCCCCTACGTTTGCCTGCACTTCAGAAAAATAAATGCTGAACAAAGGGGCCCAGGACTGAGCCCTGTGGGACACCCGGCTTAGAGTCTGACATGGCACCAGCAACTCTAACCCTGTGTGTTCTGTCCTTGAGCCAGTTTGCAACCCATCTTGTGACATATGGGTTTACATCTAAGCTGGTGAGCTTTTCTAAGATGCCAGTGGGGTATTGTCTTTGCTAGGTCAAGGTAGGCTGTGTGAACTGCCTTACCCTCATCAATGGCCTTAGTGACTGTTTCGAAAAAGTCGACCAAGTTCAAGAGGCAGGATCTGCCCTTGACAAAGCCAAATTGGGTAGGATCCAGTGTATGTAGGTCCCCAATGTCTTTATTTATGAGTTCCATTATGATCCTCTCCATAGCTTTGCAGACCAGGGTCTGTAGAAGCACCGCCTTTGTGGAGTGGGACCACAGTTGCCGTACGCCATTCTTTGGGTACGTATCCTGTAGTAAGACTAAGATTAAACAACAGCCTTATGTGTGGGTTTCGTTCCTCATTGAGTTCATATAGCACACAGCCGGGGACACCGTCCGGTCCCATTGATGCTGTGTTTTTTGCTTTAGAGAGCAGCTCTCACCTGGGCATCTGAGATGTTTGGGAGGCTAGACTCTGGTGGGATAGATATTTCTCCTTTTGGGGAGGGAAATTTGCACTGAACCTGTCTGCCAGTATGTTGGCAATGTCTGTGGGTTCAGTGATTTTTATCATTTTGGACTAATTCTGAGCATATCTGGGAGTTTCCACCCAGGTTTCTAACATAGCTAAAGAAGGCCTTATGATTGTCTTTTGTGTCATTAGCGATTTTTCTCTCAAAGTTGGCCTTGGATGATTTTATGAGTGATTCGTAGTTTGTGCTAGTATTGATCAGAGATGCCTTCCCCTCTTGTTGTAGAGTTTGTTTATGACTGGGGTCCACCAGACTGGGCGCCTGCCTTTGGTGGAAAGGGTCTTGATTTTATTAGGGATTGCTTGATCCATACATTCCTGGAGGTGCTCGTAGAAGGCATTTGTAAGGGTTTCAGCAGCGTGGGTTGTGGTTTCCACTGGCTCGGGGGCCTTGAAGGATACCACTCCAGTCTTAAGTGTGAAGTTTGCTTTTGAGAAGTTCTTCACTTTGGTCTTTTGCTGGGGTGGGGCGGGATGTGGATCTCCAGTGAGATTAATTTATGGTCTGATCTCACCAATGGGGATATACTTCGGTGTGGAGCATTTTGTCCCCATGTTTGTGATGATCAGGTCTAGTATATTTTCTCCTCTTGTGGGAATGGTGACTAGTTGTTCCATAGCATTTGAGTTTATGAACTCAAGGAACCTTTGGGCTAGGGTGTTGGGGCTTGAGTAATGTTCCAAGTCTATGTTTGGGTAGTTGAAGTCACCCAATATGATGGTGTTTGGAGAGACATTCATACTCTCCAGTGTCTTCAGGAAGGCTGTGTGGGTTTCCTGAGTTTGAGAAGGTGGTCTGTAGCATGTTACAAACTGTAGGGCAGTTTACCTATGGTTAATTGCACCTGGATGGTCTCCGATGCTTCGTGTGTTGCCACTAACCTGGAGGTGTGGGTATCCTTTATGAATATGGATACTCCCCCTCCTTTTGTGGTTCGGTCCAGATTTTGGAGCGGGCATGATATGAGGTATAACCTGATAGTGCTGGGGTGCTCTCAGGAGCCTTGAACCAGGTTTCAGTCACAGCACAGACATCGATGTTCTCCATACTGAGGAGGGCTTTGAGGGTGTGCATCTTGAGGTTTAGACTTCTGGCATTGAGCAGTATTACCCTTATTTTTTTTCCATTTTTGTTTTCTAGGTTTATCATATGAGCCTTGCCTAAAAAGGCACTATGGGGGTGGCAAGAGCCTTTGCCAATATCCGGAAGGTGCAAGCCATCCCTTGCAAAGCAGCGTGGCTTGTCAAGCATGTCATCCCAGGCAGACAGACATTGGATCCCCTTAGAATGACACCAGTAATTAAGCCAATTATTAAAGCTGATCATTTTGTCTCTGTATTGTGGCATCATTCTTGGTGAGGGTAGGATACTGCTCAGGGTCAGGGTCATACCGGCCTGGGCTACATAATCTGAGAGCTCCTCTATGTCTCTTTTCATGTAGTCCAGGGAGGTACGTCTCAGGTCGTTCACACCGGCATGGACAATGACTGAGTCATACTTGTACTTGCTGTGGAGTGACCTGAGTGCTTGTGTTATGTGGCGGATTCTAGCCCCCCTGATAGGCAGCTTACTGTGATCTTTTCCTTGTTCAGTCTGGTGAGTGGGACGTCAGTGTGTCTGACTATGGAGTCACCTATAACAAGTGTGTCTGGCATTGTGTTTGGCCTTAAGGGCTGTGACTGTTTAGCACACTGACTTTGAGAACTATGTGTTGCATGTCTTATGTCTTGAGGTGGCAGTTGTTTGGGTGTCTGCTTTGGAGGCCTCTGTAGTTTTGGTAGATTTTTGATCAGTGCCTCCGAGTATGTCTTTGTGTGTTTATGTGTTTGTTTTGCAGTTGATAGTTCTATGTGAAACTGGGTTTGTGGTGTGCATGGTTTCCTTCTCCTCCTGTCTGGTCTTGCCAGTCCTGAGCTGAGAGAGCTCAGCCTCCAGTTTGGCTATATAGTTGCATCTCTCACATGTATTTGTGTTTTGTGGGAGAAGGAGTGGGTTGTCTGTGTACATGAGGCAATTGTAACATTGCCTCAAGATGATTCACCAGCTGAACAGGAGAGGATGCTAGCAACTGACCCTTGACATGCTAGAAAAAGTTTGCTGTGTAACTGAGTCAGAAGGGACCTATAGGGAAATGGGTACTCAAGGGGATTCTAGGCTAATGTAGTACTTTGTTTAGTATACAAGTACTTTACCTATATAAAAATGCATTAGGAGCAAGTGCTGAGCTTTTGAGATAGAGAATAGACTGTTTAGATTGCAAGTAGAGAAGTTCTAAGGGAAAAATTGAAGAGCAGACTTTACTGAGCCAGAAATAGTTTAACCTTGTTTAACCGGCGTTGCCCGATGGTACCACATAAGGACTTATATTTATGATTTATTTACAATCCCATCATCTGGTATGGCATCAACTCCAATGTCTCCATTCTCCCCCATTCTGCATGACCTTTTCAAAGAGGTTCACAAGATTGAGGAGACATCACATGGCCTTAATAAAACGGAATAGTTATAGGTCAAACTTCATTAAATTATCTAGTTTATGAGCTCAGTGGTGATGCATTCCATGGCTTTGCAGACAAGAGTAGTAGGATTTGTGGTCAGTGGTGAAACCATCCTAATGAAGGAGTACCACTACAGCAGTGTGCCTCTTATCAGGAACATTGCCTCCTGCAAGGTTTAGGTTGTACAACTTAAGGAGGGTATCAGCTAGATCATGCTTGACACTGATTATAAGACAACCTATTGAAGAAGTATTTTTGGTCTCAGAGAGCACTTTAAACATATGGTCCATGGAGACGGTGATGGGGGGATATGACTGTTATTTTAATGGTAGAGAGGATAGTTTTCGGGAGAGATTTGCAGCAAACGTGTTAGCCAATGTGCTGACAATGTTATTAGATTTGAATGGGAGGTGCCATTATAGACCATTTCTGAGCAGTGGATTATTCCATATTTTTTCCTGACATAAAGAAGGACTTATAATTATCCTTAGCCTCAGAAGCAAACCTTTGCAAGTCATAACTGCTACCTTTAGTTTTTTTGGTGAAGAATTTCATTTTTCTATTGTGATGAGATGTTCTGGTCTTACAATGTAAGTTGAGCAGTTTCTTCCTTCTGTTGTAAAATGTATTTATATCTACTGACCACAAGTAGGGTTGGTATTGAATTTACAGTTGTATTTGATCTTGGTGAGGACAGTCCATTATGTGGTTCACATGGGAGAATTTAGAGATTTCATCATACAATTCTAAAAAGTTAGCTTTTTTTAATCTCTTAAGAGAATGGTTTTGGTAACTATGAGAGAAGATGTTCCAAGGTAAAAGGTATCTATTTGGTGATCAGACAACAACTGAGGGACAAACCATGGACAGAGTTCAGGTCTGAGACAAGTTTGAGATAAGTAGCTGTAGGATATTTCTTTCCCTGTTGGGATTACATATAATTTGATCTAGGGAATCCTCATTCAACCAGTCTAAGAAATGTGCATGCCCAACATTAGAAATCTAAGTGCTCTCATCTATGGAGGGGGAGATGAAATCAGCAAGGATTAGAGATTTATCTTTAATGAGGATGTTTTCTAGGAATACTAAGAACTTATCATGGTCATGTGGGATAATGGAAGTGGACAAGTAGCAGTCTATAAGTTGAAGGTCTAACTTCCCCTAGTAAAAGCCAGAGCTCAGTGTCATTGGGTATAACTTTGAAAAGGATGAAATCCCTGGTGAATACTTAGACTCTGCCACCATTTCCAGTGTGACTGAAGGTATGATTGGCACAAAACCCAGGCACAGAGGAGGGGTACTATCATTTCAGTTCAAACAATGTCTTAATCATTACACAAACATGGACTCATTCCAGATACAAACGTATCTGCAAAATGGGCTGTTTGTTTTAAAGATACTTCACATTTCAGAAGGGTTCCCTGATATTGCCATTTGATTTGATTTGTTTGCAATGTTTATTGAATGAACTCTGCCCAAAAGCAACACAGTGGGTGTAACAAAAGCTTGTGCTATCTATGGAAGCACTTTATTAGGAGGTGGACACCATCCTGGCTAAAGCAAGTAAGTTAGTTGATCACCTTGTCCCACAGAGATGCATATTAGACACCCCATGATGAAAACAGCTACTTAGACAATTGCTGAAACCAGTTTTATTTTCTTTGAATCTAGGCATCATTTTTAGTGAAGGAATGATGCACTCAAGACCAAAGTCTTATCCTTTATTGAAACGTAGCAGGTTTCAGCAAGTTCTTCTGTATGTCTTTAAAGGGTTTTCCTGCCAAATCATTCAGTCCAGCATGGACTATAAGCTATGAACATGTCATAGTTATACTTACTAGAAGATGGGGCTTTAAGGACACTCGATATATCAGCAATCCTGCCTCTCTAAAGTCAGCTAGCTGTAATCCTATTCTTGTTTATCCTGGTGACCATGGTATCACTTTGTCTAACAATGGAGTCATAAAGTACTAGGATGTTTCCAAAAGTTGATTTATTCTTTTTAGGCTCAAGAGTGCATAGTTCATGATATACTAATGAAGGTGTGTCTACTATTATAAGTTTTATAAGGTTTAGGTAGTGATTTCAGCCCTTTCAAAAACTAAGAATACTTCATCCGTGGGTTCTAAAAACATACCATATTTCCTGAATATCAATGTCAAGTATAGCCTTTCTGAACCCTTAAAGTTGTTAATCTAAGCCTCTCCACTGGTTACATTCATTAAGCCTGAAAAACAGTTATTTTAATGCCATTTCACAAGGGAGGCCCAACTATTGACCTTGGTAACTACAGACAAATTAGTCTCACTAGGTTTTTATGTAAAGCTATGGAGTGCATTATCTCAGATTTCATTATTCTGAATATTGAAAATCTCTCAACCTTGGACCCTCCTCAGTTTGGCTTTATCAAAGGAAGTCCTCCCTCTTTAACCTCATTAATTTCTTTGAAAAAGTAACTGAAGCAATGGATAGCGTCATTCAGTGCATACAGCATATCTAGACCTCGCAACGTCTTTGCCACTATTCCCCATGCAAGTATTATTGATAGACTTGTAAATCTGAATATAAATCTTTATATTGTGCCTTGGATTGTGAGCAGGTGCCACTTGTGAAAACAAAATAATAACCAGTGATCTGCCCCATGGCTCAGTTTTGGGTCGTCTCCTATTTGGCATATATCTCTCAGATCTTCAAGCAAGCAGTTGTGGCCTATGGTTAAATGCAGTAGATATAAAAAGTGTACACAACCCTGTTAAAATGTCAAGTTTTTGTGATATAAAAAATGAGACCACAAAAAATAATTTCAAAACTTTTCCCACCTTTAATGTGACCTATAACCTATACAATTCAATTGAAAAACAAACAAATCTGTTAAGGGAAAAAATATAAAAAATAAAACATGTACTATATGCTGGTTGCATAAATGTGCACACCCTTAAACAAATATGGTATTGAAGCACCTTTTGATTTAATTATAGCATTCAGTCTCGTGGTGCTGCGGTAGCGTTGTCGCCTCACAGTAAGATGCTGTCCGGTTCGAATCTCAGCTAGAGTGTCTTCTGCATGGAGACATGCATGAATGGGCCTACCTTCGTTGAAGGTTGTGCATCAGGGCTGGTAACTTGGCATGTAAAAATCAACTACCAATCATTAGCGGACCGGAGTTCCACTGTGGCGACCCCTAACCGGGAAAAGCCAAAAGACACAAACAATTCAGTCTCTTGCAGAGGAATGTAAATTGGATGTCATTGTTCAAACTTCAACTGACTAACAATTGCTGCAACATGGCTCAGACCATGTTAACAATTGGTGCAAGGACAATGGTCTCAAATTAAATATAAAAAATTGCAGCATTGTTTATTTTGGAAGCAAAACAGTTTCACTTACCGTATGATATGCACACTCCAACCAGACACTGTTGTAGGGGATATATGTACTCTTCTTGAAAATTCCTTGTTGTTTGACCATTATGTCTCCATAGTAGTTCAGAAAGCCTTTTATCAGGCCCATCTAATTTCCAAAGGCATCTCCACTAGATGCAAATAATTCCCCATTTACTCATATCTTATCAGACCCATTATTGAATGTAGCATACCTTTTGCCATATATTTATATCAGAGAGTTATAAATAAAAAAAATGTGGTATCAAAAATCTTAGTTATCAAGAGAGACTGGCAGCCCTTTCTCTGTACTTAGTCACTTACAGAGTCCTCTCTTAAGATCTATGTCTAGACTATGTTGCATTACAGATCAAACCCTATTTAATCTCCTATTCCTTTGTAGAACTAATGGCACACTAAATACTCTGTGAAAGGAACTGAACCTTCATCAGCAAATAAATAAGACATGTTGGCATAACAGATTTATATCCCAGCATATCCATCACCTCTGGAACAAACTTCCACTACATGTCAAAGTAGCACCCTTACCACATCCAGAATAAACATAGATAACTGAATGGGCAGCCTCAAATGATCTACCACTCGTGGGCAGCCTCAAATGATCTATCACTCGTGGGCAGCCTCAAATGATCTACCAGTCTATCTTGTCTTGTCCTCCTTGTGGCTACAGGGAAATTTTAAACAGTGTTTTTTGGCTAGGCTTGAAAAGGCTTGCAGACTGTATACCTTGTACTGACCTATGAACCTATTTCTTAATGGCATCCACATTTGACTATTTTGCACTCACTAGTATGATGAGGTTGCATTTGTTTAATTAGGGTAAAAGTATGTTGCTCACTGCATGCATGGGATTTTGAGACGGCTGCCTCCAAATTGGAAAAGTTTTTATACCTCTTACACGTGGAATCATTGTTGTTGAGCAAGAGTTCATTTTCAGAGAGAATGTAGCAGTTATTACACTGTCTTAGGGTATCAAGTGCTGGAAGTAATGATTGCTAGAGTTTCATTTCAATGAAAATCAGTAAATCTAAAAACACTGAAATTTCAGACCAGCACAAATACAGCCTTTTTTTTAAATCACACTATTGCAGAAAGAACAAATGAAAACATTCTTGCAGGTTGGTAGCACCTTCTGCACTGCTGAACATTAAGGTTTTACCACCCAGCACAACACACACACACACACACACACACACACACACACACACACACACACACACACACACACACACACACACACACTCTCATTATGACTACTCTTAGGACTCACACAGACTCAGAGCAAATTTAGTCAGTAAAAGTAACATCTTTCCTGTTTCTCTTTACTCTGGGTCTCCTGACTTCAGTAACAATACTTACACCACAAAATACAACTTTCGATGAATGAGGATCTGATGAAATAACTCTTGGAAAATCTACAACTTCAGTGAAAGAAGTGTAATACTTCATGGCTGAACCAAAACAAATATGATAAAACCTAACTTTCCACAGCCCTTCCTTACACAACCTAATGCAAGCATGCACAGAATCAGTTCTCAGTCTCTGCATCTACAGTAATTGAGTTAATTATGTTACAGCTATGTGCAGTGGTAGGAATATAATGTTCTAAGGGCTTTTTTTTTTAGTGTTCTTCTTATATTTTTTTGATAGAACATTCTCATTCTATGGTAATTGTGATGCCCGTGCCCTGGCCCAGCAATCAACAAGCCTTAATCCTCACTACTAGCACCAGAGCGGGCGTCTCATATATGAGGAAAGGATAACAAAAACACACAGTAAAGTGCGATTTCCCTTAAGAGCACACAGAGATCACAGTCAGTCTGGGGCTGGTCACTCCCTTACTCCCCAGGTCCCCAATAAGACTCCCCACTGGCACAGCTATAGGGTCCAGATCTCAGCCTAGTGGGTAAGCTAAAACCTCCAGCACCCTGACTGTCCAACCAGTGCTTTGTGTCCCTGCCCAAGTAGCTGACACACACACACTCATGCACTTTGAGATAAGAGTTTATACAACCACACAGACACTCCTGGGGAAGGGGGAAGGCTGGCACAGTTTCTCCAGCTGTGCCCCTTTCTCCCAGACTATAAGATAGTTCCACTTGCCACCACCCACTAATACTTATCAGCTACTCAAAAGCTCTTAAAAGGGTATCCAATTATTACTGTGCAATATTATTATCCAATTGATAGTAAAACTCAACAGTCAAGGCTTAATAGAGTGACTTGGTCAGTAAACTCTATAAATAGGCAATATACTATAGAGCTTAAATTATCTCTACACAACATAGCCACAGTTGAAAGGTTGTAAAATATTTAATAATAAATAATAAAAACACAAGATAATACTTCTTACTACACAGTGCTAGTCAAGAGTTCAGAGATTACACAGAAATACTTAAAATAATTCATTAGTACAGTTCTTTTTTTTTTTAAACAAGTTTATTGTTTTTAACATACAAAATAAACATCATAACAATCTTATACAAGCAATTGAAATATAAATAGTTATAACATTCAATAAAATAACCAAAGTATTTACAGAGACATCCACTATAAATCAAATCAATTGATTAAACTGTAATGTCTTACTATTGAAACTAAGATTTTTTTAACAGATTTTGTAAAGTATCCCATATAATATAGTAAGACGTTTTTCTAGTAGTTCTTGATTTTATTGTCATCAATTCCATATGACACACTTCAGTCATAACATTTTTAAATTCATTAAACGAAGGAGGAGTATCTGAAATCCAATTTCTGGTTATTATTTTTCTAGCCACTGCTAGAATAGACCATAATAAGGGAAGTTTAACTTTTTTAACATTTTTAGGAACAGGAGTGTTAAATAATATAAGTGATTTAGAAATAATGAAATTATCTGTGAAAAGGGCCTGCAAAAAATCATTGATTAATTTCCAATATTCCTTCAATTTTACACAGTCATAAAACATATGTGCCCAATCAGCATTTATTTCTACATTACATCTTTTACATAAAATGTCTTTATTATTTATTTTATTCATCATTAAAGGTGTATAGAAAGATCTATGTAAAAATTTCCAAGTAAAAAGTCTCCAATTAAAGTAGTTTTATAAGCAGATTCCATTATATATTGTTTATCTTGTGTTTTAGGTGATTCACCATTAATGGAAATGAAATAATTCCAATAGGTATCTGAACTATAATGAGTTTCTTCTCTAATAATTGTATGTATGTGTGAGAGCTTACCTTTATCAGAAACTCTATGTTGCAAGTTTAATATCAAGTAATCAATCAGAATTGGAACAGTTTCTTTAACTGTTAAATACATTAAATCAATTTTATTAATAAGATGTCTAAAAGTCTAAATCTCTAACCAACATGCATCTTTCAAATCAAATTCTTGCTTTAAGAAGTCTAGATTTTTAACTTTATTATCAGACAGCAACTGATACCAACATTTTAAATCATTCTCTGTGACTAAAAGAGTACTTTCAGAGGTGGTTGACAAAAGAACACCTTGTGTATACATTATAGGGAATAGGATAAAATTCCATTCCTTATACTTAGGATACATAAATATAAAATTATGATAACTGATAATAATGTTTAATGGATAACTAACTATATATTTTGGTGTGATAGATGAAGTACAAAATTCTTTTAGTAACCATAACATGGGATTATTTACAATAGTATTTTTATGTATTAAAGAGATTTTCATGAAGTGAATGCTAATTAGTTCCCAGTAATCTTTCCATCTTGCAACATATGACTGATCTATTAACAAAGTAATAACTTTTATAATAGAAGAGATAGTATATAAATTAAAGTCTGGAAATGAAATGCCCCCTTGAGACCAGCTATTAGTATGTTTCTTTAATGCAATCCTAGGTCTAATAGGTGCCCATAAGAAATTTAACATTAATGAATTCAATTTCTTAATAATTATTTTTGTAGGTGGGAGTATTATTTATTGTATTAAATATAATATCTTAGGGAATATTATCATTTTAATAATTGTGAGTCTCTCTTCCATGGTAAAAAACAAATTGTTCCAGCTATTGAAAAGATTTTGTATATTAAGAAGACAGTTACTATAATTATTATGTATGATAGTTTTAATATCTTTAGTTAATATTATACCTAAGTAAGTTATCTGAGCTGAGTTGGGTATATATTTGTTAAAATCACTAATGAGGACATTTTTCGTGTATATATTGGTAATATTTTAGTTTTTTCTTCATTAAATATCAAACCAGAGATATTTTAAAGTCCAACATTTTATCAAATAAGGATTGCATAGAAGAGTTAGTTCCTGATGACGTAATTAGAACATCATCTGCAAAAAGTTGAATTTTAGATATTGTATTTTCATCTATATCGAATCCTTCTATATCAGTACAGTTTCTAATCAAATTAGCCCAAGGCTCCATTATTAAAGTAAATAATAGTGGAGAGAGTGGACACCCTTGTTTTGTACCTTTTAAAATGGGTATTTTTTGTGAGACATATGTTCCTATCTTAATATAAGCCAGTGCTCCTTTATATAGATGTTCTATTAAATTTACAAATGCATCAGAAAAATTTGTGCACTTCAGTAAGATAAACAAATAATCCCAACTTACTGAATCAAATGCTGAACTTATATCAAGACTAATAAGTGTTAAATCTTTCTTTTTCCTGTTTGCAAAATCAATTAACGTTAAAGTTCTCCTAATATTATCAAAAGTATTTCTATTTATAATAAAGCCTGTCTGATCTATATCTATTATGCCTGGGATGACTGTCTTTAATCTATCAGCAAAAATACTCATAAACATTTTATAGTCAACATTAAGTAATGAAATAGGTCTATATGAAGTGCATCTGGTTGGGTCTTTATTGGGTTTTAAAATTGGTGAAATAAATGTGTATTGCCAAGATGGGGGAGTTGTTAACTCATTTTGAGCCAGAATAAAAACCTTATGTATTAATGAATAAGTACTTTTAGGAAGAATTTTATAAATCTCTGGTATAATACCATCATTACCTGGTGCTTTGTTTGATTTAAGTTTGTTTATTTGTGTAATAACCTCTGTATACGAAATATTTTTATCCATTAGTTTAGTCTGTTGTTTGTTAAGTTTTTTGTTCATGTTTGTAGTTATAAATTCCTTTATTTTATCTTTAGGATCCAAGTTAATGTTATTATGATTAATTTTGTGATAGTGATTTCTAAATTCATCTAAAATTTCTGATAAACTTGAAACATTCTTCTTTTTCCCTGGAGAGAAAATTTCTTTGACATGATTTTGTTTATTCAACCTTTTTGTTTTATTTTTAAGTCTATGTAAGTATTTGGGAGTTATTGAGTAGGACAAAAACTTATATTTCTCTAATGTTATTTTGACTTTATGGGATAAAATTTCTTTATATTTCTCATTTAATTTATTTATTTCCTCAATGACTTTTTTGTCCATAATATTATCTTTATTATTATGTTTGTATGAGTCTAATTTGTTTTGAATATCTAGTAATTCCTTGTCCCAAGATTTCCTTTTATTATTATACCATCTGATACTTTGTCCATATAAATATGATTTTAAAGCATCCCAAATGTAAACAATGGAGACATCAGGTGTAGTGTTTAAGTCTAAGAAATGTTGCACTTCTGAAAGTATATAATCTTTATAGTCTTTTAGTTGAGTTAAGTATGCTGGTATTCTTTTGATCTGAACATTATAAGTACTCTTTACCATAAATTCAAAGACAATTGAATTATGATCTGATATAGGACACAAAATGATTTTGGAATTAATTAAATCTGTTACCATCTGGTTAGAAATAAAGACTCTATTGTTGAATAAGTTTTATATCTGTTAGAAAAAAAGTGTATGGTAATGATTTTGAATCTATCTGATTATTAATATCATTCAAATGATATAAATTAATAAAATCTTTTAAATGTTTTGCATTAGATGTAATTTTCCTTTTTCCTATAGTAGAAGTATCTTTTTCATGTAGACCAGAAAGAAAGTGCAAAGCCAACTTATAGCCAAAGAAAGTATGTAGAATCAGGAGCCAACTTAAAAATTAGACCAGGAATTTATTTAACAAGACACTCGATCCACATAAAGTATGCTGGAATCCAAAAGTACACCACACATTAACGCTGTTCAAATAAAATTACGTTTTCGTCACAAGACTGGACTTCATCAGATGTTTTCATTACTACAGATTATTCCCTTATATAGTGTGTCCAATAAAATAATTATTCAATTGTTGCATTTAAACAGTTTCTTAAAAAGTTACATCAAGATATTTAATGCAAAAAGCATTCCTTTTAAGTTCAAGAATTGTTCATTGTCACTTGTCTACCTCACTCATACAACATTAAAAAACATTTAATGTTTACAATTAACTATATTTTAAAATTTATTAAGAAAACCTTATAAATAAATATTTAGTAAATTACATTTATTAAAAAAACATTATAAAAGTTCTTTCATGCCATCTAGTGACCATTTCTTTTATTGCACCTAAAAATATTTTAATAGCTATAATATTCACTATTATTAAAAAGTAGGAATGTATTTGTTAAGGAAAAAAAGCATGATTTTTTAAAAATCATTCTTTCTTAGCAATACCAAATTATCCCTGGTTTTAACCACAACCACAATAAATGTGTAAAAACATTTAAAAACTTAAGAACAAAAAAACAACCTAAATTAGTATTGCATTTCCTAAATGGAACATGTATAAAAACCCTTTATTTCTCAAATTTATAGCAGCATTTGTTTATAGTTTAGCTGCTCTTAACTTCAAAATAGGTATAATACTAATGTATTCATTTAACCCTGGTGGATTGTAGGCTTCTAAGGTCATTTGCCACCACAATTCTCTATACTCTAACCTTTCTTCCCAGGGTCCCCCTCTTTTATCCTTTTCTGTGTGTTCTAATACAGAAAAAGTAAAACTGGTTAATACACATTCCTTACTATGCTTGTATAATGCGTTAGTTTCCTTACAATTCTTTATGTCGTTAATGTGCTCATAAATTCTCCTTTTTAGTTTCCTTTCGGTTTTCTCTATATAGAATGATTGGCATTTTGTACATTCTGCCAAATAAACTAAACCAGAAGAATCACAGTTATAAAAATGCCTGTCATTGACAATAGTTTTACTTCTACTACTAATATTTATAACATTGCTATTGGATATATAGGTGCATTGAGCACACCTTCCACATTTATAAGTGCCTTTTCTCCTTCTGTCTTGTGGATTTAAGGAATTTTTTCTTTCTAACAAATTCCTTATGTTTAAAGAATTTTTGTATATAAATTTCACAGGTCTATTTCTCCCCAAATCTAATTCTGTTAGGTCCATGAATCTATTCCACTCTTGGTTAAAAATATTTTTTTACTTTGCTGTTTATAGTGTTAAATTCCAAGGTCAAGGCTAAATTAAAAGATTCCTGTTCCTTAATGTTTTTTATATTAGTTATAACCTCTCTCTCTTTATTTCTAACTATTGGGGTAAATTTTGTTCCCCTAGCTTTTACCACTTCTCTAATTTCTTTAATAAAGCTATTTGGGTATCCTCTTTCTTTAAACATGCTCTCCAACAGGTCACATTCTATTTCAAAATCTTGATCCCTGCTGGTCATTCTGCATCCTCTCACAAACTGACCTTTAATGATGTTCCTTTTAACATGTGTAGGGTGAGCACTGTCAAAGTGTAAGAAGGAATTACAATAAGTAGCTTTTTGTATATACTCTGGTTTCTAGGTGGCTATCATGCTTGTAAATTTTGATGTCCACATATTGCACTGCATTAGTAGATATCTTGTAAGTGAATTTCAAAAAAACTGGAGGTACTGTTGAGGTATGTCAAGAAAGCATTTAAATTATCCTCCCCTCCAGTCCAAAATAGTATAATGTCCTGGTCTAATTTTTAAGTTGGCTCCTGATTCTACATACTTTCTTTGGTTACATCTTTTTCATGTAGGATACAATTAAAGTCACCTGCTAAAATAATATCTCCTATAGAGAATGATATGATCTTATTGAGATGTTGTTTCACTGTATTAATGCCAATTCCTGGTATCCAATATACATTGATTAATGTGTATATCTTCCCGTTAATCTTTATTGTAACCATACAAAACATTCCTTTATCATCTTTATAAGACTTTATAGTTTTAGGTATGGGCATACTTTTATTCCATAAAATAGCCACTCCTCTTTTTTTTGTGTGTGTTCTGAACTAACCAAGACTGTATATTTATTAGTGGCTAATTTATCTATATCCTTTTCCAGGAAATGTGTTTCTTGAAGGAATATTAAGTTGGCTCTATGCAAATTAATATATCTCGTTAAACTTGCCCTTTTACATGGGTTATTTAATCCATTAATGTTTAAAGAAATTCCTTTTAGAGATATCATTTAGATTTTATAAACATATAAGACATATAATCAGAATAACAATTAACAAAATATGTGTTATTATATCTCCTCCTTTAGGTGTTCCATTAATTATAACTGTATTTAATGAAAATCTTATGGAATTTTGTGTAAGTTTCACTTTTGTTCGTAGTGACAATGGATTTATAAAATGTGATGTGGATATCAGAACTATATACATACAACAATAATCAGGTGAAAATAATGTTAGGATTAAACATTGCACCCAGCCTTGAGTTGAAAACTCCAACGTAGCACATACCACTCAAGTTATCCCCCCATCCTAAGCAGCAGTACCTCAGCTGCCACCAAATTAATTCAATACTAACTATTATTAACTGAAGTTAACCTCATTTAATTAGATTATCTATTATGACAAAGCTAAACAATTTATAAATGAGCTTCATATAAACAAATAAGAACATTTAGAAACAGCTCATATTACTATGTACATCTATTCTGTATAATACACTCATAATCAAAATATTATTCTAACAGTCTTGATAATGGGAACAGAGAAGAGAGAGAGAAAGAGAGAGAGAAAAAAAAGGGGGAGCATATCCATATGTTATTTTATTAAAAGCTTGTAAGAATAAGTTTTTATATTCATTTGAATTCAATATCTTAGACTATTATGGTTCAGACATTACATATGTTAGTGTATTCCTACTTTCTGCCATAGAAATGCAGTTAACAGTTTTAAAAACTTTCAATTACTTGCACCAAAAGCTTTCCTCTCATACTTATTATTGCCAATTAAATAAAGTATTTATTCTCATACATAAGTTAAAAAATCATACTGCACAGCAATGTTAATTCCTAGTTATACATGAATCATTGTGATGAAAGCCATCTGTATTTTATATATCTGAACTGCAGCTTTAAAATGTCACCTGACAATTTCTTCTTATATATAATCATAATGATACTTGTGTTTGTCAGTTAGTCAAAGCAAATGATTTATAACATTACATATGTTTAAATCATAAGTATTTATATACATTAATGTGCTGCAGTCATATAAGCTTTCAAGAACAAGTGTATATGTGTTTCACATTCTATTCCTTCTAAAATGTCTCACTTGTTTACTATGACATACTAAGTCATTTAAAATCATTATAACTTTTATATTTTATGAATTACATCTTAAATAAATAAGTTGTTATAAGAAATAACTCACATTTAGATGTCTTAAAATTCGTTTTTCATCACAAAGTCGCATTTACAGCAGTTCTACTTCCTGAAACAGTATTCTTCTTGAATCTGCGTTGTGTCATCGTGGAATCAGGGGTCAAAGTTCAAATTGGTTGCTTTCAGCCTCTCTGCGTGTATTCTGAGTGTTGAAGCTTTAAAAACAACTCGAGGACACTATTCACGAGGAAACCCACATCCCAGATTGTCTCCCATAACATTTTGGTGGGAATTTTAGTAAAAGCAAGTGACTGACATTCATTTAGTAGCACAAATGAATCTAAACAGTGTAAAACCTTCGCGAAGTATTTTACAAGCCATTACAGTTTCTATGACAGTGAAACCAAGTCTACAAATATTTAACATATTATACAACTTATTTTTATATGCCTCAGTTCATTTTCTCATACGGATCTTATTATATACATAAATTAGTATTATCAAAAGCATATAATTGTATATATAATAAAGAGAGAGAGAGAAAGAAGAAAGAAAAAAAAAGAAAGAAAGAGAGAGAGAAGAAAGTAAGAAAAAAAGAAAGGAAGCTACAAAGAGTATTTACAAAGATATATTACTTGCTGTTTGTTTTAATAATGTTAAACATATGACTTATAACATACTACTATTTTAGTTCCAATTATTTGCAATTATATCATGACATATTATTTAAAATCATATATAAGCAATTAAGTCATTGTATATTATTTAGCAATAGTGTTTAGACAGCATAAATAATTTTAAAGAGCTAATAAGTTATTATTTCACTTATTCCATATTTTTCATCAGACTTCTCTCCCAGCCCTCCCCCACCCCTCAGTAAATGCATAATTTAGAAAGAATGCCATTATTTAAAACAAGAAGAGAAAGGAAATGTATCAAATTATTAACCTTAGGTCTCTTTATCACAAAGAGAAACAAGTTGATTCATAGCATGTTATTTGTTCCTCAGAAAGTTTGATTATTTATAAAACAAAACAGTTCCTTGAACACAAAAAAGTAACTTTGAATAAATCTTTAAAACATTTGTGGCTTTCTGAAAATGAAGTAACTGTAATTGAAGAGTTCAAAAGAAAAAAAAATATAGAACATGTCATTTGTTTTTTAGTCTTTTTTGCTTCTCCGAAGTCTTCCAAGAAGTTCCTGTTGCCATCCTCTTTAGCGAAGGACTAGCCCATTCCATTTCTTCTATTTTATCTAATATTTTATTTTTTTTATATACAGCAAAGCAGAGTCCAAGTCTTCAAAAATTCTAGGGCCATCAGGTAAAAAGATTTTTAGTTTGGCAGGAAACAAAAGGTAAGTTTTGAACTGTGCTTTCTTAAGCTCTCTTATTAATGGCAAAAAAGCTTTTCTTTTAGTTATTACCAAGGAAGAATAGTCATTGTCAAAATGCACAGTTGCCTCATTAATTTTTATAGGTGCTTTAGCCCATGCAGCCTTTAATACCATCTCCTTGTCATAAGATGATAAAAATCTTACAATAACTGATCTAGGAAACTTTTTATTAGTGTTAAAATTAGATAAAGACCTATGGGCTCTTTCAATACCAAAAGAAAATGCTTCTGACAGATCTAAAGTTTTAGGAGCCAAGTATTTAGAAAGGAAGTAATGTTGTTACCTTCTATATTTTCTGGCAGTCCAAACATCCTAATATTATTGATCTGTTTTCCAGGTCATCAAGTTTGGATTGTAGCTGTGTGTTCTGTTTCAGTAAAATTCAATGTTACTTTCTTCTTCCTGGATTCTGTTGTCCATAACATTAAGAGTCTCTTCTATACCTGTAATCTGAGCTTTCTGATGTTGCAAGTCTTGATGTAACAAATCCATTTGTTTTGTAGTTTTTCTATAAAGTTATCAATTTTAGTATCCAGTCTGTCCATTTTAGTTGTTAGTTGTTGAATTGTTAATAGTAAAGACTGAAGCTCTTTCTTGATGCTGGAATCTTGACTGTTAGCCTTACTGGAACTCATTCTGAAGAGAGCTGATGAAAGAGAAATTTCCAAGATGATTTCTGACAGGAAAATTATTTAAATTTTCTTTCTTTTTTTGATATTATTCAAGATACTGATATTCCAAACGTATTCAGAAAGAAAATTATTACATTAGTTGAATTTTAAAGTAATTATTTCCTGTCAGAGCAGTTATGTTGGTGGAGCTGAAGAAATCTGCTGCTATCCTGTGTTCATCCTTGGCCACACACCCCCATTAATACAGTTCTGACATCACAGAAAAACACAGTCTAATATTTCTAGTTCTTAGCTATTTCTAAAAGAAAACACAAGTCTAAGATAACTTACATATGAGCAAGACAGTGCTGTGAGTTGGATGATCAAGACAAAAATGCTCAATGCCTTCTAATTCTCTCTGTTTAAATTGCTATTGCAGTCCTGATTCCCATTACATCATTTTTTTACACTTTCCCGGTGTTCCCAGGCTGACAGAAACTGCATTTACATTCTTTTATACGTAGGCAGAAACCAGAGCAATAAAGGACATTCCATATGTAAATTCTGGTCATTAACTTTAGCCTTAAAACAATAGGCAGGAAGCCTTCATCTAGCCGGCTGAAGTCAAATTGTAAACATCAAAGACAGTCATGAAATAATTCCAATTTCAAAGGACAGACAAGAAATGCTTGACTTGGCTTTCTTTACAGCAGAGGGCAATGTTGCTACATTGTTTTAAGTTCAACATTTCACAGCATATTCTTTCATTTAAGAAAACAAGCCTGTATTTCAACATTTATATTTACAAATACTCAGAAACAAAGTAAAAAAACTTATCTCTGACAGACAAAATTACTTCTCCATAATCCAAAACAACAACAAAACAAACCCTCAAAAGTCTTAGAAATGCATTTCTACCCTCCTTAATCCCAACAAACCAGATAACCCAAGCCCAGACCCTAACACTCCTGACATAGACTTGGCCACTCAATTCAACACCTTCTTCATTGATTCTATCTCCAAACTAACCTCATCCTTTTCATCTTCAAACCCCACCACACCCCCCACTACATCTCAATCCTTCCCTACCAATTTTACACCCCTCATCTCTGTTCATCCCCCTATCTGCACTCCATCATCAACATTCTCACATTCACCCCCCCAATCACCATACTCACTAAAACCTATACCTACATCCACCATAAAAAACTACTGCAGAAACAAAACCATGCTCTAATGCCCCTGATAACATCCCTTCCTACTACCTCAGTATAGCTGTGAAGCCATTGCCTATCCCATCAGCATTTTAATCAACCACTCCATTCAAGAAAGCTTAGTACCCCAAATCTGGAAAAAGGCTTTTGTATTCCCAGTGCACAAAGGAGGCAGCAATAACAATATTACTAATTTTCGTCCCATCGCTATTCTATCTCCTATCTCTAAAATTTTAGAAAAGTGTATTCAACTTCAACTCCTACCATACCTCTTAGACAATAACCTACTAACTCCTACACAACATGGTTTCAGACCAAGACACAGTACTATGACCGCCCTACTCTCCTTCATGGAAGCTGTGAACAAAGCCCGGGACACAGGACTTATTGTCTCTACGCTCCTACTAGACCTCTCTAAAGCCTTTGATACTATCTCCCACAATTTATTACTAACCAAACTCTCCAAGCTTAACTTGTCATCCTCTTCTCTGAATTGGTTCACTAGTTACTTATCCAATAGATATCAGGCAGTGCGATGGAAAAAAGCCACCTCCCCTTTCATCAACACCACAACCGGTGTTCCCCAAGGATCTATACTAGGTCCCCTGCTTTTCAATATATTCATAAATGATTTCCACAACTCTATCCCTTCAACTAAAATTATCCAATACGCAGATGACTCAACTATAATCTGCTCTGCTACCTCCATCCCCTCACTACTAAAGGTTACTCAAGATGCATTCTTAACAACCGAACAACGGATGAAAACAAATCACCTTGTACTCAATGCCTCCAAAACCAAAGTGATGGTATTCACCCCCTCTAAAGCTACCATTTTCACTCCAAGTAACTTCACTATTAGTAGTCATAATAATGCACCCCTAGAACTGGTATCCGAGGCAAAATTACTTGGGGTCCAAATCGATAGTCAGCTTAAATTCAATTCCCATCTTCAACTAAATATAAAAAAACCCCACCAAAAACTCGGCATGCTCTACAGATAGAATCGTTATCTTACACCCTCCACCAAACTCACCCTATCTACCACATTTCTCATCCCATCCCTCCTCTATGGAGCCCCACTTCTAACTAACCTACAATCTTCTCTCAAAACTCAACTCTCTTCTTGCTATAACAAAATTGCCAAGTTTGCTACCTCCCATAAGTCCTCCTCACACCACTGTTCATCTCTCCACAAACTAAAATGGTTAGAACTGCCCAGTCACCTCACCTATATCCAACTAACTCTAGCACACAAACTCATTTTCAATCCCTCCCTCTGCCCATCCCTCTCCTCCACCTTCAAAATGCACTTCCCTGATATAATTCTGAGATCTAACAAGCAAAACTTAATTGAACTGTATAAACCAATTCGTCCCCCTGGAAAAAATCTCTTATCCTATAGTCTTGCTCGTCTCTGGAACTCCTTACCCCCATCCATTCGTACCATTACAAACCACTTCTCTTTCAAAAAATCCCTTCACTCACTCTTAATTTCCAAGTGGGAATGCTCCTGCTCCCACCCAACATAATCCCATCTTACTGAGAATTTCCACATCCTCTCCCCTTTGCATAATGGAATTTCTACTTACTCTCCTAAACTCATAGATCTCGCTCCTGCTTGTATTAACTTTTTCTAAGCATGTAATTGTACCTAAGTGTAAATATACCTTCTGATGGAAAAGATTCTCTGTTACTATATGGCAAAAAATTATCTGTTACTATATTGTAAAGTTCCATGTCATCTCAAATACCATTCTCTTGATTGTACTCATCCTGAATGTATGAAACATATCTCCAGTGTAACCTACCCTAATTATTACAAGCCTCTCAGCTTCTATATTGTAAATTGTTTTCATCAATCACAAGATTGTAATACTTGTATATGCTCGTACACTAGTCTACTGTAATTCCACGTTCATAGAAATTGTATAATTGATACTAAACACCTTATTGTAACCTTGCTAATTGTTTTTTGGAGCTTTTCTCCCCAGGACTCCATTGAAAACGGGCTCTTTTTGGCCCAATGGATTATCCTGGTAAACCAACTGCAAATAAATAAAAAAAATAAATAAATGATAGAATTATGTACCAAATTCTATTTGACTAGGCTGGCAGCCTTCACAGTAATACAGATATTTAACTTGATATGCGTGTTGAAAAAAATTATAATATTCACTTTTCATAATGTTTTGACAGGACTTTTGTAGTTCTCTTTTAGTTTTCTCTAAATGCTAGCTTGTGAACACATTCAAACAATTATGAACAGAATAACTTCTAATAATTTTCTAAAGTATTATCTTACATTACAGGAAGAAATAAGTCAGTATCAGATTAAAGATAACATATAGTGGGTCTCAGCCATCCACATCCGTTGAGGAGATTTTTTTGGGTAGTCCCTACCCACTTCCCACTCCAATACAATGACACGGTAATGTCCAAGGATCAGGTATACAATTGTTCATTGCAGTGTATCATCCCGCATACACAGCAGCTCATCCATGCCCCCCTAAATTCCTCTTCTGGTCCTCACTTTCTGCCTTGTGATGTCCCCCAGCCTCCACCAGAGATGGTCACATGAAACACCCATATCACTGCCCTCTCCCCTGGAGGGGTAATGCCCATCCATCAGTCACTGGTGCCACTAATTGAACCAAGGTCTCTTGGGCCCCAGTCAGATCTTTATCCCTCTATGTTACCAAAGCAAATGAGGATTATATAGTTAATAGAGGTGGAGTCATTGAGACATTCCTCAATTTTTGAATTAGTGTGCTGCAGTTTGCACACACACACACACACACACACACACACACACACACACACACACACACACACACACACACACACACACACACACACACACACACACACACACACACACACACACACACACACACACACACGATATGGTCAGCTGTAGTAGTAGTTGTGTAGAACTGCAGATTTGTAGCTGCACCAACATGCATAGGCAGGCACTTGTGACATCTGTACAGTCCATTATTGCCTGGCACTGGCAGGCTTCTATAATGCATAATATTAAACACTGAGTATGAAACTCAAATTTGATTCAAGTGAACAAGAAGAAATGCAGGAATGGATGATGCAAACATTCCAATATTTCATGTTTGAAAATCATGGTTCACATACTTTTTATTAGCCTAATACTAGTGAATCACACCATGCCTTCCATTACTCTGTATTCTACATGGTGCTTCAGTGGGCTCACATTTTTGGCTATATTGTCATATACAGCCTGCAAAGATTTCAAGCACACGGTGCTGCTATGTACACTGCAATATTAAACTGTTTACCTGCAAAGCATTGTAAGCCATAGAGTTATAGGATGCAGGGTGCATTTATGTTGTCTGCTTTTATATGCTAAACTGCTTCTTTCCAACATACTGAGACCTGAAGGGTTGTATGATACATGGTACTCCTGTGTTCTCTATGTGCATGTGTTAAACTGCAACTGTGTGAGATGCACAGTGCTAAGTTTCCCTACATTCATGTATTAAACTGTTCCATACATTCACATTCTAAGGTGTAGAGTTGTAGATACGTGGTGCAGCTGTGCTGCTTGTGTTAACATGTTGAACTGCTTCTGTCCAGTATGCAGTAACCTGCAGAGTTGTTCTAGAATGCACATTGCTATTTTTGTAATGCATTCTTTATCCCAGCAGTCATGCTGCAATGATCCTTGAGAGCCATATGCTTATGTGACACACAATGCAGCTCTGTACTGAACCAGTGTATACACAGTAACTTTCCAGGTGGTTTGTGTGCTGCAGGCATTAAGAGGGTACTTTGCAGCACTGAGTACTGTAGTAAATTCATGTTGTAGCAGTCAGACCATTGCCATTCTCTGCTCTCTTGTTTGCAGTGCCGAGGTCCCATGTATTTTTTGTGTTATTTAGTTATAGGATGAGCAGTGCTGTGAGCTCTGCTTAACATGCATTACCTGTTTTCCAACAGCTTAGGTGCTAGTCTTCTGTCATATAAATGCAGTTACAGTGCTGGGGGGGAGGTGCACTAGGGCATGTGCTCCATCTGAAACGGTGTGCACCATTGAGTGCCCTAGTCAGTGGAATCAGGAATCGGATGGAGACTTTCCATATATATGCACAGAACAAGATAGCTTGTATGGCGATATTACTATATTGAGGCAGCAGCAGCTTATATTACATATGGAAACAGCAGTAAGTTCGAAAAGCACAGGAGTATGAAACTTTGTAATCACAGTAGCACAGGACAGTCAGAAATAGACCGTTGGATTCATGGTAAGGGTATGTGTGTATATGTCCCTGTCAGTCAGGGCTATTTGGTTAAGTAACTTTGAGTCACCCAGTAGACAAATGTGAAGGTAGAAACAAATCTTTTACTTGCTTATTAAGATCTTGATGTCTTGAACCTTCACACCAACTGCCAGACCTTAGTTAACTTTTTTTTTTTTTTTGTTTGGGCTGATAAATTACTGAGGGAAGTTGATTGGAAAATGCATGTCCATGCAATACCTGTTGTTGTTCTGTTAACCTTTTAAGTGCATTATATCTGGCATTTAGTTGAGCTGTTAACAGATGGCTTCCTGTTGTTTAAAGTACAGGGTTTAGATCCTCCCTCCATTTTCCTCATACAAGCGGTACTCCTGGTTTACCCCTGTAAAGAGCGAGAGTGTACAGAGGGGTTACCTGGTTAACAAACAGATAAAAACAGTATTTAAAATGTGTTCTTTTCAGGGTCTTTGGTCCCCACTTATATTTGATTTTGTCAAGAATTATTAAACATAGAAACTGCAAATTATTTTGTTCTGTTCCTTGTAAAATTTATGGCTTTCTGGCAAATTTATGCACATTGCAGAAACTAAATAATGGCAGTCATAATTTTCAGATTTTGTATCCTTCAGAAAATGTTTAAAAATGCAAAGCTTCATATTCTGTCAACTTTCTAAGTATATAAGAAAAATATTTAAAAGTTTTTCCTGATTTTGCTCCTCATTTTTAATTCTTGAAGTAAGACGTTGAGAGGACAGAGAGGTGTTGCACAGTATGGCTCTTGTATCATCGAGCTGAGATACATTTCTGTGCCATTATTTATGAATTTATTCAGTCACTTGATCTCAAGCAAATATTTGATGTGTACAATCATGCAAGTGACTCTAATTGATGTGTGTGTGTGTGTGTGTGTGTGTGTGTGTGTGTGTGTGTGTGTACAAATGTGCAAACTTATGCACTGGTAAAAGATCAAAGTATTACCAATGTGGTGGGCAGAATGAAGTCATAAGAACTGAGATAGGGAGAAAAGCTAAAGTTGTTTGTCACTGAGAATTTGTAAGTAGAAATGCTGAGAAAGAATATGCAAATACATTCCTTGTGTGTGTGTGTGTGGGGGGGGGGGGGTCCTGGACCTTTCAACTTATGCTCAAGTCTTTAATGTTTGAAGAGCAGGATGTGTCTAAAAAAACAATATTACAACAGTTACATATCTTTTTTTGTCTTATGAATAGTGTAAAAGTAACACTTTATGATGTATCAAAGTGACAATTCTGCAAGCAAAAAGAGAGACAAATATTCACAGTTAAACTATGGTGTGAGCTTCCTTCCTACTTTTTATTAAATGTCTTATTTAACCGTTTGTTCAACATTGTGCTAGATAGTGTAATATTCTGCATTTTTAAGATGGAAGATTGACTATGCTTCTTTAATTCTTTTGCTTGCTGGTGTTATGGTATGGTATGGCATTCATGATTGTCAGGGGGGAGCTTTGGATTTCTGCAACTTGACTATCGCAAGTGTCAGTAATATTTAAAGAATTGAGTATGTGGTAAAACAAATATAAAATAACCTTTTATGCATACTGTGAGCTCCCTCCTTGGCTTTTAATAAATGTTCCACATTTTGCCCACTTGATTCACCTTATGAGTGGCATTATAATGTTCCATATTTTCCAGATAGAAGGTTGACTGCTGCTGCAGTTCCTGTTTTACTTGTTGGTGCTATGGATGTTGTGGTAATGTCAAACCATACTAAACTATTTGAAAATGAAGGTGCCTTATGTTTAGAATTTAGGCATATGTACTTTTAATTATCTGAGTTATCAAGACTTCAAATTCTTAACGTCTTTTGGTCAGACTTGTTCATAAACAGTTACAATAACTGCATCATCTAAGATGCCACAGATCCAAAATGCAAATCCTGGAATGGATTATTGTGAGCAGACATTCTCTTTTGAGTCATTCATTTTGCAGTCCATGATTATGGCCTGCTTGAAATGCATTGCCTTCATGATGCACCTTAGCAGTGATAATGGTACAGTAGATAGCATGCTTGCCTTTGGTGTAGAAGGCTCTGGGTTTGTTTCCTATATCAGGTAGCTTGATTGCTAACACTACAATGTAGTATCTCCCTATTATTTCTGGCTCTTTCAGAATTCTGGATCCAATAAGTTGAAGAGTATAGTGCTATACCAAAACGTTCAGATCTAAATTGTTTCTATTGGTATTATTTCAGTAGCTATAAATAGAATACTGGGTGGTTCATGTTTTTTATTTGCTTGGTACAGTTTTTGTTTTTCAGTGCCATTTTCCTTGGTGGGGGCTTGGAAACTAATGTGCTTATTTGTAGTCTCAGTACCTTGATAGGTAGCATAAACTACTTTGTTGCAGAAGGTTGTGGGTTCTATTCCCACACCAGGTAGTTGGACTGTTTTTTGCAATACTGACAGTGCATGTAGCATAAAGGGGGTGATGCACCCCAGGGTGTGCTGTCCCTCAGATGAGATGTTAAACTGGGGCCCTGTCTGTCTGAATTTGTGGTAACTCAGGTGGATGTAAAAGATCTCATAATACTTAACAAAATGAGTAGGAGACGTTCCCAAATGTCCTGGCCAAATTTCTCTTGGTTAGTATGAGTACCACTTCAGGTCTCCACTGAAAAGACGACATTGGTCTAGTGGGACTAATTAAGTAAATAACGGTTGGTACTGTGTCTCAGTAAGTACATTATTGTGTTTGTACTCTGATTACTTTAATGCATCAAAATCATTAAGTGGTTATGGTTACTAGATCATGCCACTGTAAAGTGATCTTGGAGCTTCTTCCCCAGAATATAGTTAAAGCCAGCTTTATATGAGCTTTGTCAGACATAAGGAAATATTTTTTTTAATTTCCTTGTAGGATGGGTTGACAGTAGTGTGAATCACAGGATATCTTCCACTGCTTCTGGAACTTATTTTCATTTTCACTTCAAATTACTCTGATTTGTGTTCCCAGAGAAGCTCTTACCAACAGTTGTTGTAAATGTTCATCAAAGTAACTAAACTGCATGCAGGCTTCCAATTCTTTGTCTAAATGCTGATGGACCAACTCCAGTATTCTTCCAGAGGTGTGAAAAAACTATCATTCTTAAATGAGGAGCTTTTAACTGTTATCACTCTTGCTTTTAATTCAAATAAATATTAAAAGACATTTAAACAGCTTTGCTGTTCACCAGTGACTGCAGAGAGGACATGTTTTTATCTTGAATGTTAACAAATGTGCTGTATTTGTTTAAAAATATTTTTCTTTCCATGCAGCACAGAACAATGTCCTTTAATTTGGGTTAATGATGTATTATTTCTTTTTACTCTATCACAAATATCTTTGTACATGACATTTTCCCATCTGTGTTGTATTGTTAGCTCTTGACTTATTATGCTGTAGAATATGAACACTTCATCCAAACCACCTTCCTTGAGCTTCACAAATTAGTAATTTTTCTTTTTTTTTTCCATAATAAATTTTAAAACATTACAAAAATACAATAAACCATCACACACATAATACACTATAACTACTACAAACCATTTATACAATATAAATCAGTATCATGCTAATATAATATTGAAGACCTATATGTTTTATAGCCACAAGCAAAATTATTCCATGATGTCTTAGACAGTGTAGAACTTTGATAACCCATCTTTAAGATCCAGTGTTAAATTTATGTAATCTAAGATGTGTGTAATATGCATTGTTCAAATCATCAATAAACTGATTTCCTAGTTATATCAATTGCTTTTAATATCTGATTGTCTGTTACTGTTACTTTGTTTACCCAATACTTCTGAAAGCAAAATTTTGTCCTGAAATTTCAAAGATAGCTTGCCACAATTCAGAGCACTTATCCACAAATCCAGCTGCAGGTTTAAAGTTCTAAAATAGCTCAAGGCAAGTTCTTTAACTTGTCCTAATATAACAATGTAACTTCTCTAGGTAGATTCATTTTCCTTGCTCTAATTTGTAAAAGCAAGTCAAGTCAATTAAACATAAAATATAATTTAATAATTAAAATTTGCTGGCGATCAGCTGATTATTTAAGAACCATCATATATTGCAATAAATCTACGGACTGAAATAAAGTTTGCAAAGATGAAGACACAGTTTATTATGTGTGGTCCATGACCCCATTTTATCAGACTAATTTTGTCCATAAAAAATATGCTTATGATTCAAGACCACCCAAGTTGGTATCCATTTTGTATTCATCATAATTAGCAGTTCTTAAAATTTGATTATGTTTTAGGGTCATTAATTTCTCATAAGATATTCTAGTTCTTTTGGGTTCCAGATAAATTTAGCTAGATCTTTATGCATTTGTTTAAAACTGTTTTTGAAATTGATAATCGGGCAGACCTAAATATGATATTCATTTTCACTATTGATACGTTTTAAATTCTTCCATCTGTCACAATCAGCTATTATGTGTTATTATTGTTATAAAAGTCCTTATTATCCGATACCCAAATATTTAATATTTTCTTTACATGTTAACTTCCCCATCAGGGCCATTAATGAAAAAGGTTTTGGGGTTCTTAGGAAGATATTTGTTTTCTGTAAGTTAATTTTATAATTAGAAACTACCAAAAATTCGTTATGAGCTTTTAATATCTTTTCACTGTGGTTGTACAATAAATAATATGATCATCCATTAATATTTTATTCCTATAAATTATTGGTGCATTATGATACAAATTTTGCTTGATATATAAAAATAGGGTTCTAGATATAGGTTAAACAATAAGGGGACATGGGACAATTTAATCTGTATTCTGTTAGAATAAGTCCTATTGATGTATAGCGTAGTGTATGGATTACTATATAATATTTGTAGTATCTGAATGAATTCTTGGTAACACATCAAACAAAACTTTATGTCTACTCTATCAAATGCTTTCTGGGCATCTATTATAAGAGCATAGATATTAAAGTTGTTTTGTTTATAGTTTGTCTAGTTGCCATAAATCCAGCTTGTTCCTTAGAAATTAGATATTTCAAAACCTTCTTTAGTCTCGATGCTATAATTGATGTTAAAATTTTCATATCCACATTCATTAGTGCTATTGGTCTGTAATTATCTGGGATCTGAATTGGTTTTATGTAAGAAAATTGGGGGTCACTAATTTTATTTTTAGTTATATAATTAAATACATGAGACAATTCTTTTCCCAAACTATCAGCAAACTCTTTGTAAAATTCAGCTGTAATACCATCAGGTGTGCTTTCATATGTTGAATTGTATATACTATTTCTTCTTTAGAAATAGGTTTAATCAGGTCACTTTGCAGGCTCTCTTCTAATTCTGGAAAGTTAATTTTTTGCAGAAAACTTTTATTCTGATTATGTAGAGACCTATCAGTTTGCCCCTCATACACCTTAGTATAGATTTTCCCAAAAAACAGCAACAATATCCTCAGTTTTAGAATATATTGTGTCGTTATACTGTATTTCCGAAATATATCCAGTTGTTTTTGATTGATTTATAATCCTTGCTAGTGCTTTTGATGGTATTTGAACATTATTAGCATATTTCACTAAACACCTATGTTCTTGAAGTGTTCATTTATTATTATGAGCGTTAAAATTCTGAATCAGCTCATTATCAAGTTGTTTTATTTTTATTTCTAGTTTTTGAATATCACTATTGTGAATTTTCTTATAATATGAGGCTTTTTGTATAAGAAATCCTCTAATTTGAGCATTCAATGTCAGGAGTATGTTTTTGGAGCTTCAAGCTATCTGTAAATTCTTTCAAATATTTTATAATTCCGTCTGCTATCTCTTTTTTACTTAGAAGATTTGGGTTGAGTGACCAATTATAACCCCTATGCCTTCTTGTGTCTTTTAAATCTTTAGAACAAATTAGTAATTTTTCTGTGTTGTGAACATTGCCAGTATGGCATTCAGTGTTTTTTTTTTTTTTTTTTTTGGGAAAATGTTTTGTTCTTTTTAACTATGGATTATGAGTCAAGTATAATATTCTTTACTTACATGGTGTTTCAGTGTTTTGTTTTCTTTCTTCTTCACACGTTGTACATGCTCCACTAGTTAGCTCCTGTGTCACTATTTTGGCCCGGCAGGAAAAAGAGGCTGGAGTTGCCAATGTATAAGAATGCCCAGTGCTGCTATTGTAGGCCATGTGCCATGTGCAACAATATGTGGACTCTTCAAATGCTTTCTGACTTGTTCTGCTTAAGGGCTAACCTTGCTCTTGTACTGTGTGGCTGACTGTTTAAGTCAAGCATCTTCTGCATGCTACTGTTCTGAGCGGTGGTTACCATTGTTGTGTTGTTCACTGAGTTGTTTAAAAGCATGATATTGCTGTGCAGTGCACCATTTATTTTACACTGAACACAATGCTCTATGGTGGTGTAACTGTTTACAGTACACGTTTATAAATTACTCGATGTGCATAACATTCTATGTCTATATTTGACAATATTACCTTACTTTTTTCTCTTCGTGCTATCACTTGAATTAGTTATCTAAATGTTTGCATTTTTCTTTGTGTAGTCTGAAATAACAGTGCATTTATTTATCTGTCATAACTACTGCACTGCCTTATAATCATATTGATGTACTTTCTTTCACATTTGTGTCATAATTTCATTGGACGTATATCATTCTCCTCCAGGTTGAAGCTAAAAGTGATCCAGCTGAATCAAAGCTGCACACCAGTTAATGTTGTGGTTTGCAAAACATTTACAGTGAAATAAAATGCTGATTATTCAATAGTTTTGATAAATTATAACTTTATAATGCAAATAGAAATGTAATGCTATGTATATTCATTCTTGCTCAATATGAAAGACTTATACTTATAAAAAGTTACCATTTCTTTATACAGAAACACAGTTTTATAGTTTATCCATAAGTACAGCAGACCCCATATTTTGCACATTTACACAGTAGGATAAAATAGATTTTAATGGTTATGAGAGGAAGTTTTCACCATTTGTGTTTCTTGAATGGGTATTTTTTTCTTTTGTCATGTAGTGATAATAATAATAATACTAATATATGACTGCAAATGTTTATTTTTGAATAGTATTAAGGTACATAGAACATGGGGTTGATATGGTTTTCTTGCCAGATAGATGCAGTCTTTTCTTAGTGAGAACAGGAAAAATAACTGCTTTTGTATTGATTTATATGAAATCTTATTCCTGGTGAATAGCTGCTTTCCAAAGAAATAGTTTGTGTCATCATATCTTGCAAGTGTTTAGAACAGTAGGGGCTTTTGAGAGATTTCTCAAAAATGTGTTGTGATGTAAATAGGTAACATACATTATTTGCTATTCTGTATAAATGTTGATTCAGTTTCACTGCCTACTGGTGAAGTGACAGGTCTAATGTATCAGATTCTGCCAGTATGAGGTAGCATAATTATATTTCTCTGTGTTTTTGATATGGGGGCTGGATATTTGTAAGTCGTTCATGAATATAGTTATTATTCTGGTAATTATAGGGTTCTAGACTACTCTTTGCCAGTCAAATCTTTAGAAATATCCTGTATATTATGATTCTGATGTAACTAGAAGCAAATGCTGCAAGGAATCAACTAAAATGAAGGGGGTATTTCCAAATATTTGCTCTAAAGGCCATGGAATACAGTAAGAGAGATTAATGGCAAGTTCTAAGTGATTTGAAGTGATACATATTTTCTTTTTTCTGAGTACTGCATTTGGATTTATAGTTAAATGTAAGAAACTCTCAGCCTGACCCAGAATATCACAGGAAGACAGAAGTTTTGATTTTGTTGTCTCAGTTTGCAGATGTTACTTCGCCATTAAAAAGTCATCTATCCAGATTCCATCAACAGAGTACACACACACAAGAAATTATGAGCGCATTTAATCAAGCATAAATGCTGATCCAAACGCTACACTTATTTCAAACCCAACAATAACATAACTAAATATGCTGATGATCTGAAACTATAGAAGGTTTTAGTGGCTGAAAATGATCCTAATATTTTACAGTGATCAATAACAGATTAAAGTGTTTGCTCAGAACCTAATCTTATTAGGTCTGTGCTTATGATAGCAGGGTTAAAAATGCTACTGAACATTTTTTTTAGTGGGATAACCCCTGTTTGCAGCTGAGTCTTGTGCAATCATTGGGTAACAATTAACAGCAGACAAAACCTTAAAAAGAATACTAAAGTGATACTATGAATGCGAATCAAATTAATTAGTTTAGGAGCCATAGGAGCCTGAACTTTATCTCTTGTGATGCATCTGTATACAACAATAATAATATAATTTCCATCCTTATAATGACCAATGGTGTAAGCATGCATAAAAAAATGAACACATTAAAAAAAGGTGAACTGAAACATTTGGCATATCAGAGTAGATTACATAAATTCAGACTTTACTGTCTTTTTCTCAAGAGGCTGTGAAGTGATATTTTGTTGTACAAAACTTTTACTGATATGTATAAAGCAACCATTTTAACTGGTTTGGCTTGTAAGAAAGGAACACACATTTAAAATTAAGGAGATTGGATTACAATCTAGGAAGCAACAAAAGTTATAGAAACTAGAGTCTCATCTTAAGAAAAGTGCCTTTATGGTATGAATTCATGTCTTAGAACATTCTAACTGTATGACTGTTCTAACTATTGTACATAAATTAGAGATGTTTGATAAAAGGTAGATGATTTGGATTTTGTATACGCTCACTGCCATGTGACACATATCATTGAATAGCTATGATAAGACAAGTATGATTTATGGTTTAGGTGTTGTATTCAGACTGTACTCACCTGAGTGGGTATGTTTCATAACAGCCATGTGTCATGTTTGTAGAGAATCCATTTGTAATAAAATATCAGCAAAATGGGGTTCATGTTTTCACATAGAGGCTCTTCTATAATCGTAAACACCAAACTTAGTAGTGTACATATATTGTGCGCTGCACTGTTTGCATGCATCTTGGATGTTAGAGTGATTTATAGAAGTGAATTGCAGTCCTGCCTGATTCTGCATACATGGGTGTAAAGCAGTACACAGAGCACACAATTTAGCAATGTGTATACGGTATAACAGAAGTTACTGTGACAGGCAAATGATAACATACCTGTTAAGCAGTGTCATTTTGCTAGACGGTACTTATCACAAAGGTCATCATTCAGCTGGCTTTGCATTTCTGTCCAATATTTTGCAGTGGCATCTGCCATTAGTAAAATGTCAATGGCTAGTACTGAAATTAGATATTTAACATCACAGCGTTAAGTATGTTAGTATTCTGACTAGGAATAATGTACTGCAATGTAAGATAGCAATGATGTACTGAGCAAAAATACCTTGTCCCTCATGGTACGTATGACAAAGTCTCAGGTATCTAAAAGAGCTCTGAAATTAGCAATCATCCAAATAAGCATAGCAAGAGGTGTTGGTGGGGTGGGTGTAGTATATGGCAGAGACAGAATAACAATATATAAAACATTCAAAGGAAACTACTGCATACTTACTGAGGTCCACTGCATATTGTTCCATAGTGTCCTACCATGTGGAGAAATGCTGTAATAAATGCTTTAAGAAGACTAAATGACTAAGGCAAATGGTCTATCATACTGTCATGGAGATAAATAACTGGCAGCATCACAGAGCTGATTGACACAGCTAAATCACAAAATCAGATCTAAAGCACAGTATTAGTTTAAGGGTGTGCGCACTTATGTACCCAGCTTATTGTACATTTTTTATTTTTTTTATTTTTCCCCTAACAAATTTGTTTGTTTTTCAATTGAATTGTATGTATGGGTCACATTAAAGGTGGGAAAAGCTTTGAAATTATTTATTGTGGTCTCATCTTTTTATATCACAAAAACCTGGCATTTTAACAGGGGTGTGTACACTTTTTATATCCACTGTAGATAGTACAATATGTTATTTTTGCTTTTATTTTGATTTAGGAATCTAGATAGAACATGGCTGTGATTTGCTTTTTCATTTTGTTTCTTTTGTCCACCTACATCCAAATTCACTGTAGGTATCTTTATACAATGCACCTCAGACAGTATAATTCAGATGGTTAGTCAGATCCACTGGCAAAGGGGGACAAAGCACTGACCATGACCTAGGTGGTCTAAAGTTAGCTAGTGGCTCGGGCACCTGTTATAGCTGGCATGGGGAGGAGTGGAAAGCTGAGTCATCAGCCTGCTCACCCGTCTTTGAGGGAGGGGCGAGGAGAACAGTAGCATGTTCTTGGGGCACACTTTCCATAACAGTATCCCCAGAAAGGACAGGGGATCACAAAAAAGCACTTCTGCTCAGGGGGCAAGGCCAACTGACCACACATGTATGCATATGCCATGTATTGCATTGGCTGAATGCTTGCCTACCCCTTGTCCACTAATGAGCATGTGTATATAGTCTGAGTTTAAAGAGAGAGACCCTGATCCTCTTCCCAGATGGTGGTGCTGCTCCTGATGTTAATTTGTAATAAGTTATCGGCAGCAGTGACTGTGGCCATACAGTGCATTAGCTCCTAACCATCACACTTTGATTAATACATTGTTATATTGCCACTGTATATTATTTTTGTTTTTATTTATTTTACTGGATTAAACTACTAGGTACAAGAGTTTCTCATCAGGGATTATATTTCTTGGAGTATTACACAGTTAAGCATCTTGCATTGAGTCTTGAACAAAGCACATGGAAACTAAATATGTCAAATCCAGATGTACAAGCCAAAGCTTTTAGCAATTCATAAATCAATCTTTCATGCAAAACTGCCAAATATAGTAGAACAAATTAAGTGGAATGCAGAATATCATATTTTATGCTTTTGTTCCTGCTAGCATCATATTATACCCGTGCTGAGCAGTTTTCATCAGTTCCCAGTTCCCTTTTGTATTATGATCAGAACCACAGGGCAAAGAAGAGTGAGATCCCCATAACTTTCAACAGCTGCCCAATATACAATGAAACTGCTGCCAGAATGGCGATTATATGGAAACATTTGCATTGACATTTCCCAAGTAGCTGTTAGGCACTGGAAAAACATACTTCAGTGATGGATCTTTTTCTGGCTGCCTGAGTTCATAGTTGCCATAATATAGCCTATGTAAGTGTTTCTGAGGCATACCATTCAACTTCTTTCATCAAGATTTTTGGACAAAGCCAAAAATAATGTGAATGAAAGCTCAAAACCTGGGGAATTTTTTAAACATTATTTATTTATATAAAATTTTAGCAGAAGAAGGTTTGTATCAACATGCATTTTCTGATTAAAGTATGAAACTTTTTTAAACAAGATTCATCTTTATTAAATCATTACTTGCAGCATATGCAATCATACATTTACATAAGTGAAAACAAACCATACTCTCATAGTTTCAGTTGCATATGTTATACATCACTTATAAACTTTCCAGTCATTATCAGTCAAACGATAAAAAGCTCATTGAATTCCTGCCTTCCCTTAGACTTCATTCCTCCTCCAGAACATAATTCTGCATGTATTTTCTGACAATTCCCATTTGTTTTCTGTTTAATTTGCTCCTACCCTTTTCTAAAGATCCCAGTTCCAGTTGTTTTATCGCTATTACTATATTCACTACTTCTAGAGCAGTTGGTTTAGACTTTGATTTCCATTTACTAGGAATTGTGTTTTTTGGCAGCCACCAGAATTAAACTCAGCAAGCCCTTACTGTGTCTAGGCAATTCCGATTCTGCAACAATTCTGTAATGCAGCTCAAAAAATCATTTCCATAGTTACAGAAATTTGCTCACCCACTATTTCTGATAGTGTAGTTTGCAGGGAATTTGTAAAGTCTGCCATTTCATTATACACCCAAAAATATGTTCCCAATTGCCATGTCTGGAATTAGTGACTGACTAAAACCAAAAATGATGGGAGGATAAGTGACCAAAATCAGAGTCAGGGGCAGGTTTTAAATATTGCTCTTTTAAACTTACAAAGCTGTCAGAATAACAGGTTTGGATTAGTATTCATTTTTCTGAACGATATGAAGTCTCAGGCTTAAATGTCTCATTATTTAGTGGACCCAGTCCTCAGTGGTTTGCCAGAAAACAACAAATTTTACGAAGAACAGACAGCTATAAGGCAAATTCTGGACATTCTATGAAATTCTGGAGAGTTGGAAAGTATGATCCAAAGTGATTTACCAGAAAATGAAACATTTTAAAAGGGATGGGGAAAAATATGAGGCAAAATCAGTTCTGCAAAATTCTGGACCGTTTATTTATTAATTGCGGTTTGTTTGCCAGGTATGTGGTCTGGTCTACTGACCCTTTTATGTCACCACCCCATATCAACAGCAGTAAGAATAACAATTTCCATACATACAATACGCCATTGCATTCATGTACATACTTCATACAGTTAAGAGGCATACTTAATTTCCATAAGTTGGAGCAGACCTGCATGTTTATTGCCTTTCACCCAGTGACTTCCAAGATCTTGTGTAATAGCCTTTTTTAGGCAGAATTTGGCACAGAGGTACATTTCGCAGGAGCTAGACTGACTTCCGGTGTAGTAATCATTTTGTTGTATTTAATTACTTATTTATTTTCTTGCATCCACTTTATACAATGTAGGATCATTATGGGGTAGGCAGAAATTTCCAGCTAAGTTATGAGAAAAGCCATAAAAAACATTTGGATTCATAGATTCATTGATATTCCAAGGCCAACAGAACTTGTGACCATTCCTGCTTTGCCAGTGCCCTCCTTCAGGCAGCACCTCCTTTCTCCTGAAGAGCCAAACCAGTCAAATCCCAGGTAAATTTGTAGATACCCATCAGGTGAGTAGTTTATGCTTAAAGTAAGATAGTGAATCTTACTGCTTAATCCACAGGGGAAGTTTATTCCAAAGGTTTGAGATGTGCTGCCTTATAAGCATGCCTGTCCACTGTGCGGTATGTATCTGTTAGTGAAAATTTAGGTCCCTGGTTCTAATACTGGTAGAGATATTGTACTTGCAAAGAAACGGGAGGTCCAGGACAAATGAGTCTCTAATGGTACAGCAAGTAAGACAGATCTCCTCTCAAAAGTCTTTAAGATACAGAATAAAGGGATAGATAGGGCTTCCAGCATAACTTCATTGTTCAGGAATGTTAGGCCTATGATCTTTTTGGTTAGGAACCTTTTGGGTCTTGCTTATTGTTTGATATGATTAATAAAAATATACCCCAAAGGGGGTATTGCACTCAATAATTGTCCTGAACAATTCTGAGTACAAGGGAGTGATTACCTCTTTTAACCTTGTCAATATTCCTTTGGAAATTAGGTGGGTTAAATAAAAGGAATTCCTGACAACAGTTGTCACACAATGATCAAAAGAAAGGGAACTACCAGTTCAGGTTTCTAGGTCCCAAACAAAATTTACATTTTGTACAGGTGTGTTGGCCATGTAGTGTGATAAAGGGAAGGGTTGCCTACCAAAACTGATGCTGTATTTTTTAGCATTTGGTTTGAGCTCATTTTTGGTACCCCAATAGTTTACTAGGGAGGTTCATAGGTTCATAGGTTCATACTAGGCTATCTGCCCTAGGGCATTTATAAGCCTAGCCAGAGTGTGTGTGGCTTTCACCACCCCTTAGGATGAGAATACTATACCCATTAGTTTGCTGTGCCTCTGTCCAGCAGTGATACAGAGATGATTCCCGGGGTAAACCTACGATCTCCCATCCACTCGTCAAGATTTCTCTTGAACAGAGTCAGTGAGGGGCTCTGCCTCACATGGACTGGGATTCTGTTCCATAGTGTAGGGAGTCTCTGGGTGATGAATCTGTCCCTCCAGCACGTCCTATTTATATCCGTGTTGAGGTTTAAGTCTCTTGCTCTCGTGGCTCTGGTGGATTTGGATTTTTGAGGTGGAGCATGTCCATTAATTCCGGGTTGGACATGGCCTTGTATGTCAGGCACAGATCACCTCTGAGCAGACGGTATGCGACTGAATAGAGCTGGAGTTTCTTCAGTCGGGCATCGTATGACATATGTTTGAGCCCCTTTATCCTTTTGGTGAGGAACTTTTGGGGTCTTTCCAACTGCTGCAGGTGTCGGGTAAGGTACATTCAATGGGGCGTTGTACTCAATCATTGGTCTGATAAGTGAAGAGTACAGGGGTACAATGACCTCTCTTGATCTGGATGTGAATCCCTTCATGATCAGGTGGGCAATGTAGAAGGTCTTCCTAACCACTTTGGCAATGTGAGTGTCAAAAGAGAGGTTACTGTCAACTTGGGTCCCCAGGTCCCTGATAACTTCTTCCGTGTTTAATGGATTACCACCTATGTGGTAATTAGGGTTACCTTGTTTTTCCCAAAGGGTATGACTATACATTTTTGGCATTTAGCTTAAGGCCATGGCTCTGGCACCAGTTATCCATTTCTATGAGACCTTTCTGGAGGATGTCTGTGTCTGATGGAGTGTCAATTATGGTGCCCAGTTTGCAGTCATCTGCAAATTTTGTCAGCCACAATCCCCTATGTTTGCCTGCACTTCAGAAAAATAAATGCCGAACAAGAGGGGCCCAGGACTGAGCCCTGTGGGACACCGCCGTGACCGGCTTAGAGTCTGACATGGCACCAGCAACTCTAACCCTGTGTGTTCTGTCCTTGAGCCAGTTTGCAACCCATCTTGTGACATATGGGTTTACATCTAAGCTGGTGAGCTTTTCTATGATGCCCGAGTGGGGTATTGTGTCGAATGCTTTTGCTAGGTCAAGGTAGGCTGTGTGAACTGCCTTACCCTCATCAATGGCCTTAGTGACTGTTTCAAAAAGTCGACCAAGTTCAAGAGGCAGGATCTGCCCTTGACAAAGCCAAATTGGGTAGGATCCAGTGTCTGTAGGTCCCCAATGTCTTTATTTATGAGTTCCATTATGATCCTCTCCATAGCTTTGCAGACAAGGCTCGTCAAGCTTATGTGGAGGTAATTTCCAGGGTCCATAGAAGCACCGCCTTTGTGGAGTGGGACCACAGTTGCCGTCACGCCATTCTTTGGGTGTATCCTGTAGTAAGGCTAAGATTAAACAGCAGCCTTATGTGTGGGTTTAGTTCCTCATTGAGTTTGTGTAGCACACAGCCGGGGACACCGTCCGGTCCCATTGATGCTGTGTTTTTGCTTTAGAGAGAGCAGCTCTCACCTGGGCATCTGAGATGTTTGGGAGGCTAGACTCTGGTGGGATAGATATTTCTCCTTTTGGGGAGGGAGGAGAAATTTGCACTGAACCTGTCTGCCAGTATGTTGGCAATGTCTGTGGGTTCAGTGATTTTTTATCATTTTGGACTAATTCTGAGCATATCTGGGAGTTTCCACCCAGGTTTCTAACATAGCTAAAGAAGGCTTTATGATTGTCTTTTGTGTCATTAGCGATTTTTCTCTCAAAGTTGGCCTTGGATGATTTTATGAGTGATCGTAGTTTTTTGCTAGTATTGATCAGAGATGCCTTCCCATTTAGGGATTTTGCTCTGTCATGTAGTAGCTTTCTCCTCTTGTTGTAGAGTTTGTTTATGGCTGGAGTCCACCAGACCGGGCGCCTGCCTTTGGTGGAAAAGGTCTTGATTTTATTAGGGATTGCTTGATCCATACATTCCTGGAGGTGCTCGTAGAAGGCATTTGTAAGGGTTTCAGCAGCGTGGGTTGGGGTTTCCACTGGCTTGGGGGCCTTGAAGGATACCACTCCAGTCTTAAGAAGTGTGAAGTTTGCTTTTGAGAAGTTCTTCACTGTGGTCTTTGCTGGGGGTGGGGGCGGGATGTGGATCTCCAGTGAGATTAATTTATGGTCTGATCTCACCAATGAGGGATATACTTCTGGTGTGGAGCATTTTGTCCCCATGTTTGTGATGATCAGGTCTAGTATATTTTCTCCTCTTGTGGGAATGGTGACTAGTTGTTCCATAGCATTTGAGTTTATGAACTCAAGGAACCTTTGGGCTAGGGTGTTGGGGCTTGAGTAATGTTCCCAGTCTATGTTTGGGTAGTTGAAGTCACCCAATATGATGGTGTTTGGAGAGACATTTATACTCTCCAGTGTCTTCAGGAAGGCTGTGTGGGTTTCCTGATTTTGAGAAGGTGGTCTGTAGCATGTTACAAACTGTAGGGCAGTTTTACCTATGGTTAATTGCACCTGGATGGTCTCCGATGCTTCGTGCATTGCCACTAACCTGGAGGTGTGGGTATCCTTTATGAATATGGATACTGCGCCTCCTTTTGTAGTTCGGTCCGGATTTTGGGGCCGGAACGCATGATATGAGGTATAACCTGATAGTGCTGGGGTGCTCTCAGGAGCCTTGAACCAGGTTTCAGTCACAGCACAAACATCGATGTTCTCCATACTGTGGAGGGCTTCGAGGGCGTGCATCTTGAGGTTTAGACTTCTGGCATTGAGCAGTATTAACCTTAGTTTTTCTCCATTTTTTGTTTTCTAGGGTGGTAGGTTTATCATTTGAGCCTTGCCTAAAAAAGGCACTATGGGGTGGCAAGAGCCTTTGCCAATATCCGGAAGCCCAGGGGTGAAAGGTGCAAGCCGTCCCTTGCGAAGCAGCGTGGCTTGTCAAGCATGTCATCCCAGGCAGACAGACATTGGATCCCCTTAGAATGACACCAGTAATTAAGCCAATTATTAAAGCTGATCATTTTGTCTCTGTATTGTGGCATCATTCTTGGTGAGGGTAGGATACTGCTCAGGGTCAGGGTCATACCGGCCTGGGCTACATAATCTGAGAGCTCCTCTATGTCTCTTTTTATGTAGTCCAGGGAGGTACGTCTCAGGTCGTTCACACCGGCATGGACAATGACTGAGTCATACTTGTACTTGCTGTGGAGTGACCTGAGTGCTTGTGTTATGTGGTGGATTCTAGCGCCTGACAGGCAGCTAACTGTGATCTTTTCCTTGTTCAGTCTGGTGAGTGGGATGTCAGTGTGTCTGACTATGGAGTCACCTATAACAAGTGTGTCTGGCATTGTGTTTGGCCTTAAGGGCTGTGACTGTTTAGCACACTGACTTTGAGAACTATGTGTTGCATATCTTATGTCTTGAGGTGGCAGTTGCTTGGGTGTCTGCTTTGGAGGCCTCTGTAGTTTTGGAAGATTTTTGATCAGTGCCTCCAAGTATGTCTTTGTGTGTTTATGTGTTTGTTTTGCAGTTGTGATAGTTCTATGTGAAACTGGGTTTGTGGTGTGTGGTTTCCTTCTCCTCCTGTCTGGTCTTGCCAGTCCTGAGTTGAGAGAGCTCAGCCTCCAGTTTGGCTATATAGTTGCATCTCTCACATGTATTTGTGTTTTGTGGGAGAAGGAGTGGGTTGTCTGTGTACATGAGGCAATTGTAACATTGCCTCAAGATGCCCAGATTCACCAGCTGAACAGGAGAGGACGCTAGCAACTGACCCTTCGACATGCTAGAAAAAGTGAAAAGTTTGCTGTGTAACTGAGTCAGAAGGGACCTATAGGGAAATGGGTACTCAAGGATTCTAGGCTAATGTAGTACTTTGTTTAGTATACAAGTACTTTACCTATATAAAAATGCTTTAGGAGCAAGTGCTGAGCTATTGAGATAGAGAATAGACTGTTTAGATTGCAAGTAGAGAAGTTCTAAGGGAAAAATTGAAGAGCAGACTTTACGGAGCCAGAAATAGTTTAACCTTGTTTAACCGGGCGCTGCCCGATGGTGCTCTATGGGCAACTCCACGCTAAATCACGCCTAAAGCGGGCTTTATAGCAGGGGGTTGAAAAGACCTAGGAATTGACCCAAAATGGCCAATAGACTACAAGTTTCTGGCTGGAACCACTGCTCTAGGGACAAATAGGCTGCTCAGTGCTCCCCACTCCCACTGGTGAACAAAGAAGCTTCCCTTTATCCAAATAAGGATATGGAATAGCACAGGAACCAAGCCAAAGCCCAGAGATCAGCAAACTCTGAAGACTGGACTATTCTAGTTCAGTAAGGTGGGAAAACAAGAATTTTTTTTTTTTTTACAGAAAACAGAGGAAAAACAGACAGTAAATGCTATAAATGCTTTTAACGGCTAGCGACTTGAGTGTGTTAGCCTACAGGTAAAATTAAGCAACAAATAACTTTTTAAAAGTGCAAAACAGTTAATCAACACAAAACAGTTTAAATAGAATGCAGAGCTGTATAAACAGGCGAAAATGCAGTCGCTAAGCAGTAAATAATCAAAAAGCCAGAAAAAATACTTAAATCAGGAAAAAGTCACTCTTTTTTCTGCTGCTTGTAGAACTCTGCAGGGCACCACGAGGAGCTGTGCTGAGTTGAATACAAGCAAAGCGGGCTTTATTACAGGGGGCTGAAAAGAGCTAGGAATTGACCCAAAATGGCCAATAGACTACAAGTTTCTGGCTGGAACCACTCCTCTAGGGACAAACAGGCCACTCGGTGATCCCCACTCCCACTGGTGAACAAAGACACTTCCTTTTATCCAAATAAGGATATGGAATAGCACAGGAACCAAGACAAAGCCCAGAGGTCAGCAAACTCTGAAGACTGGACTATTCTAGTTCAGTAAGGAGGGAAAACAAGATTTTTTTTTTTTTTTTTTCTTTTGCAGAAAACAGAAGAAAAACAGACAGTAAATGCTATAAATGCTTTTAAACGGCTAGCACTTGAGTGTGTTAGCCTACAAGTAAAATTAAGCAACAAATAACTTTTTAAAAGTGCAAAACAGTTAATCAACACAAAACAGTTTAAATAGAATGCAGAGCTGTATAAACAGGCTAAAAGCAGTCGCTAAGCAGTAAATAATCAAAAGCCAGAAAAAATACTTAAATCAGGAAAAAGTTACTCTTTTGCTCTCTGCTGCTTGTAGAACTCTGCAGTACACCACGAGGAGCTGTGCTGAGTTGAATACAAGCGAAAAAGTGCGGGCTTTATTACAGGGGCTGAAAAGAGCTAGGAATTGACCCAAAATGGCCAATAGACTACAAGTTTCTGGCTGGAAACCACTCCTCTAGAAACAAATAGGCCGCTCAGTGCTCCCCACTCCCACTGGTGAACAAAGACGCTTCCTTTTATCCAAATAAGGATATGGAATAGCACAGGAACCAAGACAAAGCCCAGAGATCAGCAAACTCTGAAGACTGGACTATTCTAGTTCAGTAAAGCGGAAAACAAGATTTTTTTTTTTTTTTTTTCCTTTTTGCAGAAAACAGAGGAAAAACAGACAGTAAATGCTATAAATGCTTTTAAGCTAGCGACTTGAGTGTGTTAGCCTACAGGTAAAATTAAGCAACAACTAACTTTTTAAAGTGCAAAACAGTTAATCAACACAAAAACAGCTTAAATAGAATGCAGAGCTGTATAAACAGGCTAAAATGCAGTCGCTAAGCAGTAAATAATCAAAAACAGAAAAATACTTAAATCAGTTATAGCAAATACAGTTATAACAAATGCTCTGAAATATACTGTATATTTCCAAAATGTTTGAGAAGGACAGTCAGAACACAAGAAGGTTCAGGCGAAAGAGAAAAAAAAACAAAAAACTTTTGTTTTACTTTTTGAAAGGGAAAAGGAGGAACAGAAGGCCTTATCAAATGTTCTCTCTGTATTAAGCAGAATGAGCTAATGACACTAGACTGGGAGGTGTGTCACAGTAGGGGCGGGCAACTGCAAAGCCAAAATAGCCTACAAGACAGCAAGCACTACAGACACAAATGAAAGTTTTTAAACAGATAAGGATTTGTGAAGATACTGAATAGACAAAGTGCTTTATATATATTAAATTGTAAAAACAGTAATCTGTAAAAATAATAAAAAAAATCAAGATGATACTTATATTTTGTAGCTCAGCTGCAGTCACAACTTCTCTAGTCTGTTGGGTGCCATACTGTGACTTAACAATAAACTCCAGTTTGCAGTCATCCGCAGGTTTTGTTAGTCAGAGGTCTTGGCTCTCCACTTGGAGATCAGAGAGGTAAATACCAAAAAGTAGATGTTCTAGCCCAGAGGGATACCACTGGTCACATTCTTAATTACTTATGAGGCACCTACAAACTCCACTGTGTGGGCTCTGTCTTTCAGCCAGTTTGCTATCCATCTTACCACATACAGGGTTGTTTTTTAAGGCAATTAGCTTTTATGTAATGGCAGCAAGGGGAATGGTGTTGAAGTCCTTCACAGGTCAAGATACAACACATGCACTGCATGGCCGCCATCTACAGTCTCTCTAATGATTTTGAAGAAGTTTATCAGGCTAAATAGACAGACTCTTCCCTTCACAAAGCCATACTGTTGGGTATCAATTCAAACGACTGTCTTGATATCACAGTTTGAGGTTAGTTATAATACACTCCATGGTTTTGAAGATGAGGCTTGTAAGGCCGATAGGACTTAAACTACCCAAGTCAGATGTAAGGTCACTGTTATGGAGGGGCATTACCGCTGGAGTGTAGCCACTCATCAAGGACAAAACCAGAAGCTAAACTTAAGTTTTACAGCTTGTGGAGTGTGTTTGCAAGGGCATATTTAACAGCATTGTGCAACCAGGCATATAATATGTGGCTATAAATAAAGATACAGTCAAGATGCTTGTTGTATACCAGAAGTCTGACAAAACCAAGCATCTTGCATGTTTGTTTGTTTTTTTTATGCACTTGTTAGAGTATTATAAAATGTTTTATAGAGAGTAACAAACCTTATCGATAAGCTATGTGATGTACTTAAATAGGATAGCCCCTGGCAGTACTGAATATTTTGACTCTGGCCTTTGGTGAACTGAAACCCTTGGAGAAGAACTTCATAGGTCCCCACTGTACACTGTTTCCCCCTGCATACCTCCATGGTGACCACTACTTTCCTTCCGATCTTGGTCTTGCGACACCATTCAGATTATTTTTTTCTTGTTTTTCCATACTTTTGAATTCTTCATTATATATATATATATATATATATATATATATATATATATATATATATATATATATATATATATCCTAAATAGCTAAGATTACACCATAATTGGGTTGGGAGGGTGGCCTAATGGTTAAGGTGTTTGCCTTACAAACACAAGGGATAATTGGCTAGGTTTAAAATGGCTCACAAGGGCAGTTAGCCTAGTACTAATCTATGAACCTATAGTACATGGAGAGGAAATAACCAGATGAAGCCAACTGCCCCAACCCCACAAAGCTATTGGATTCTAGATGCTTTGAGTTGCATTTTTGAGCTTTTTTTTTCAGACATTTTGAGCAAATGATGACCTGATCAAAATCTGTGGACAGAGTAAGAAATTCATTCTTTATGAGTGAGTGCTAGGCTATCTCCCTTTGTGGGCTAGCTTTTTAAGCCTAGCCAGTTTTCCTCCGTTATAGGTTCATAGATGCATAGGTAGGTACTGGGCTATCTGCCCGAAGGCATATATTAGCCCAGCCACATTGTACGGTATTCACTGCCCCTTTGGTTAGTTCCCTAGGGCCTTGATATAGCAGCTAGTACCCTTGGCCCCTATCTAGTAGAGCTGTTGGTATGATCCCTGGTGTGAACTTTCTGTTACCCATCCACTCGTCAAGGTTCCTCTTGAAGAGTGACAGTGAGGGGCTCTGTCTTATGCAGATTGGGACCTTGTTCCATAGCAAGGGAAGTCTTTGCGAAGGGAATCTATCCCTCCAGCATGTTCTATTCATTGTTGTGCTGAGGTTTATATCCATAGAGCATGGAGCTCAAGTAGATTTTGTTTTGCTAAGATGGAGCATGTTCAACAGTTCTGGGTTGGACATGGCTCTGTATGTTAGACAGAGATCGCCTCTGAGAAGGTGGTATGCAACAGAGAAAAGCCTTAGTTTTTTCAATCGTGCTGCATAGGGCAACTGTTTGAGGCCAGTAATCTTCTTAGTGAGGTTCTTCTGTGGTCTCTCCAGCTGCTGGAGATGCCTAGCCAGGTACATTCCAATTGGTGCATTGTACTCAATAATGAGTCTGATGAGGGAAGAGTAGAGGGGCACCACTACATCCTTAGATCTTGATGCGAACCCTTTTGTGATCAGATGGGTCACATAGAAGGATTTTCTAACCACCTTGGCAACATGGTTATCAAAGGAAAGCTGACTATCTACTTGGGTCCCTAGATCCCTTATTACTTTTCAGATTTCAGGGTGTTACCTCCTGTGTGGTAGTTCGTGGGTACTCTGTTTTTCTAAAGGGGATTACTACGCATTTTGTAGCATTGAGCTTGAGACCATGGCTTTGACACCATGCATCAGTCTCATTAAGGCCCTTCTGGAGGATATCCATGTCGGCCGGAGACTCTATTATAGCACCCAGTTTGCAGTCATCCACAAACTTGGTCAGCCACAGCCCTTCAGTGCTTGCCTGTACTTCTGAGAAGTATATGCCAAACAGCAGGGGCCCCAGGACAGAGCCCTGAGGCACACCGCTCGTTACTGGTCTGGATTCGGACATAGATCCCGCTACTCTTACTTTGTGGGATCTGTCTGAGAGCCAGTTTGCGATCCATCTTGTGATGTAAGGGTTTATGCCCAGGTTGGTGAGTTTATCAATAATACCCAAATGGAGAATGGTGTCAAATGCTTTAGCAAGGTCAAGGTAAGCCATGTATACCCCTTTTCCCTTATCTATAGCCTGAGTAACTGTCTCAAAGAAGTCCACCAGGGTCAGGAGGCATGATCTTCCCTTGACAAAGCCGAACTGTGTGGGATCAAGTGTTTGGAGGTTCCCAATCTCTCCATTTATGAGTTCCATAATGATTTGCTCCATAGCCTTACAGATCAGACTGGTCAGGCTTATTGGTCGGTAGTTCCCAGGGTCGATTTTGGGCCCACCCTTGTGCAGCGGAACCACCATTGCTGTGTGCCATTCTATGGGCACATATCCTGTTGAGAGGCTGAGACTGAACAGGGTATACAGATGCGGGGTTAAGCATATGACACAGCCCGGGACACCATCTGATCCCATGGAGGCAGTGTTTTTAGCATTAGATAGAGCCTTATTAACCAACGTATCAGTAATAATTGGAGTTATACAATCCCCTGGAATAGTAATAGGCCCTGTAGGTGGTGAGGGGGGGAGAAATTTGTACTGAACCTCTCAGCCAAAATGTTGGCAATGTCAGTGTATTTTGTTTCATTTTGTACTAGCTCAGAACAGACCTGAGTGTTGCCATTTAGGTTTTTGACGTAACCATAGAAGGCCTTATGGTTATCCTTGGCAACCTTCTTTTCGAAATTGGCTTTAGTTGACTTGATGAGGGCCCTCAATTTCTTACTAATGCTGATCAGGGATGATTTTTGTACTTGAGATTTGGCCTTTTTTTGTATAAGTCTCCTCCTTTTATTGTATAGTTTGCTTATGGCCAGGGTCCACCAGACTGGTTTCTTCTTGCTTGAGGAAGGAGTCTTGGTTTTATTTGGGATAGCACGGTCCATGCAATCCTGAAGATGCATATAAAGTGCCTTGGTGCAGGATTCTGCATCCTGGATATCATTATCCTTCTGCAAGGGAATAGTGAAGCTTTCCACTTCTGATGCAAGTAGTTTGAAGTTTGCTTTGGAAAGGTTTTTTATGATGGTTTCTTTGGCTGGGGGAGGTGGAGGGGTGAGGAGGTCCAGGGTTATCAGTTTGTGGTCTGATCTGACCAGAGAGGGAGTTAGAATCGAACCCTTACTTCTTGTCTGTGAGGTAAATACCTTACCATTATGCTCTTCATTTTCTTCCTGCATCCCTTCACCACTCCCTAAATAGCCAAGACTGCAGTGTAATAACTGTAGAGGAAATAATACAATTAAGCTGATAAGCTGGTGTTCATATGCATAATATTGGATAAGAAAAACAAACAAACATGCAAGATGTTTGGTTTTGTCAGACTTCTGGTATACAACAATCCTCTTGACTGTATCTTTATTTATTGCTACATATTATATGCCTGGCTGCACAATAGTGTCAAATAACCCCTTGCATACACACCCCATAAGCTGTTAAACTAATTGTTGACAACTCTTCTATTTTAGTAACTGTGACAAAATTTGTTATTATTCATGACTTTTTACTTTGGTTATAGTTACATGCATGAGCCCCTTCACTACTTGCTCTTACCTACTCATAGGTTCATTGGTAGGTACTAGGCTATTGGCCCTAGGGCCTATATAAGCCTAGCCAAAAAGGTACCCTGGCATTCGCCACCCAATAAAATTATTTTGCGGTGCCCCTGTTAAGCAAAGCCACAGAAGTGATCCCCGGGGTGAATTTCCTGTTTCCCATCCAATCATCAAGATTTTTCTTGAAGAGTGCTAATGAGGAGCTCTGTTTGACATAGATAGGTAGTCTGTTCCAGAGTATGGGAAGGCTCTGAGACAGGAATGTATTCCTCCAGCATGGTCTGTTTATTGTGATGACAAGGTTTAGATCCCTAGAGCGTGTAGCTCGGAGGGATTGGATTTCTTTAAGTGGAGCATGTCCAACAGCTCTGGGTTTGACATAGCTTTGAATGTTAGGCAGAAATCACGTCTGAGTAGGCAATATGCAATGGAGTAAAGCTGGAGTTTTTTTGAGATGATCTGCGTAGGGCATCTGTTTGAGGCCAGTAATCCTCTTTGTGAGGTATTTCTCCGGCCTTTCCAGTTGTTGTAGATGTCTTGTGAGGTACATACCAAAAGGGGCATTGCACTCTATAATGGGTCTAATGAGTGATAAGTAGAGGGGAACAATGACCTCTTTTTTTTCTGGATGAGAAACCTGTTGTGATGAGATGTGCCATGTAGAAGGATTTCCTGACCACTGTGGCTATGTGATTATCAAAGGAGAGACTATTGTCCACCTGTGTCCCAAGGTCGCTTATCATACATTCAGCATTAAGTAGACTGCTGTTTATGCAGTAGTTCATGGGTACAGAGATTTTACCAAAGGGGATGACAATGCACTTTTTTGGCATTGAGCTTGAAGCCATGGCTTTGACACCAAGCATCTGTCTCAGTGAGGCCTCTGATGGTTTTATTATTATTGATCTGTACTAACAAGATCAATGCAATGAATGTTTCTTTTTTGTAGAATGTAATGATTGTCACTTCTATTTTTTGTACTTGGAGCTTTTCTCCCTGAGCCTCTGCTGAAAATGAACTTCTAGTCCAGTCAGACCTCCCCAGTAGACAAATGTCAAATAAATAAATAAAATAAATTGCATGCTGTCTGGACATCAGAAGCCAAGGGATTCTAAATAATGTGAGGTAACCTTTAAAGCCTTTTCCCCAGCTTATTATTACAGTTATGGCCTAGACAAAAATCACTACTAACTACAGAAATCTAGTCTTATTTTTTTCTTTCAAGGAATAAATAAGTTGTGCTTAGGGCTTAATGATCAAATTTGGTGAAAAAGTAGTTCCTAATAAACTGGTAAAATAAATGCTTGCAAAGATACATAAATCATATATTAAAATATTGTCTGTCTCCATGTCAAAAAACATAGTTACTTATTGTGTATCTCTCTTTCATTAGATTGGGATGAAAGAGAATGAATAAATGGCCTCAGTCATGTATTTCGTGTTATTGGTGTCAAACATTTTACAACTTGGCTATTCATCCTAACCATAAAAGACGGCTACCTCCATCTGTGTATCAAGCTGACAGCAGAATACAGTGACATATTTTAACTTGTTGATTACATATGTCTATTCACAATATGTCTACTTATTCCTATCTACCACATTTAGCCACCTATATACATTTCTGATTTGTGATTGTGAGAAAAGAGAACAACAGTTATCACAGTTATGTATTGCAGCATGTTTCTTCTCCATTAACAAGCTGTAGTGATGTTGTGTCCATATCTGTGAAGTATGACTGAGTAAAAAGTTAAAGAAATAATGACAGAATTGTCACAGCCCCACAAAAAGCCAGAGCGACCTTCTGTGCATAGTATCTCTGAGGTTCAGTTGTGAAAACAATTAGACAAATATTGAGCACATGTTCCTCAGTCCTCCCAAACAAGTTATAATGATTTCAGTGCACACCTCCGAGTTGATTATGATGAGAATTTAAGAAATAATAATCTCACTATTCCCAGACTCCACCATCCACACACACAAGCTATAGCAACCTTCTGTGCAAACCTCTGAGCAGTGCCAGTTGTGTAACAGGTGAGTCCAGGGCAGAAGCCCCATAATAAGCATATGTTAAACTCCACTTCTACAATTTGAGTTGTGAATGCTGCCAGGATCTAGATGTTTTGTGATGCATTTTATGTTTTTTTTTTTTGAAAGATAATGACATGTAGTGTATGGATCACTATAATTATACTCTGAATTTGGAGAGAAAGCATGCTTGTTAAACACCTTTCTGACATCAGAAAGGTGTTTAATGAACTTTTATTAATTACCTGTTACTACTGTTAAGTTCTAGTCACACAGTAGATCACTAACAGCAATTACTGGTCACCGCAAAAGAGCTATGGGAAGCTGTTAAAACACTTAATTTAGAGTTTATTCTAAAGTCAAATTGGAGTACTTAACAGTTGCCACCATCTTCTGTAGTGGGTTCTCTCTATGTGGCAGGGTACGTGTGCTACTGGACTAGTGCGCTTTTCTCTTTAACCTTTGAATATATAGTGTCTGCATCACATAACATACATGTGCAACATTAGCTCCATTTGTGCATTTATGTGAAATTTCTGTACAGTAATTCCAAAAAAATGCATATTTGTACTATATAAATCTTATGTCACAGATATGACTCTGTTATGGCAGTAGGCAGCTAAAAAAACTGCCCTTTTTAGATCACAAAGTGACAGTTTCACCTTCCATTCTCCTAGCTTCAGCATCTTCTGGCTCCCCTGATGACGTGAGTTCCATTTACCTGAGGGAGCTCATAATTCTGTACTTCCACATCACTTGATTTTCACTCTACTGTACATCCCAGCATCTGCTAGTGGCTCCATAGCTTCATTTGGATACTCCTTGTTGCCTTTCCACTGCATGCCCATCTTTATACCTGTAGTACATGCCACCACAGTCGCTGTGATTGTACTACATCGGTCTGCTTCCTGAAGATCTTGGTATTAGAGTTTGTTTGTGAAGATACTGGGTTAATCAGTCTTGTGTTTTCTTTTAGCGGTTTTGGTTCAAGTTGTTTTTATATTATATTCTCAGTAACTTTTGGTAAATTATTTATTTTAAAGTCTTTTTTAAGTATATATATATCTTTATTTTTAAGTAGTTGATCCTGAGTTGTACATGAACTGGAGAGTTCTCACCATTTGTCATTCCCCAGTTTGAAGTTGAGGACCAAAAAAATGACACAAAGAAAAAAAGTCCTTTCAAACATATGTGCCAGAGACAGAAAAGGGTCAAGCAAAGAACCATCTCACTGTGTTCAATATGTGCAGAATCCTTCTCTTTGATCACATCCCTGCTAAACTGTAGCAAAGAGTTAGGCTGCTGTCTTGCTATATTTCAGTGACAAAAAAAAAAAAAACTTTAGTCCAGAAAAAGTGCTATTATGTATTAACATAACAGGTGTTCGTTAAACTGATTTACTAAACAGTAACAGAGAGAGCTATATTAACATAATTCTACAATAAAGAAACATGAACTGATTGTCATATAAGTAGTTACAACCTGCAATCAGAACTACATAAATGTTTTCAAGTACCGCTTGCAGGTACTGATAAGCATATAATCTACAATACAGTTTGTCCTGGTGGCAGCCACCCATTTATCTTGCCCTTGTTATGGCTTTTATTCATGTAAGGTAAGTGCTTTATTTCATTGATAATAATAATTTGAAGCTGAAGTTTATTTTTCATTCCATCCTATGTGTGTGTGTGTGTGTATATGAGCACACGTGTGTTTCTTTGTCTAACCAAATACCAGCAAATAAATATATAGTTAATGTGCCTGCTTGCAAGATAGGTTAAGGATATAAAATCAGAGCATAGGCATTATCATGAATAAGACATGTTTGACATAGCTGTGTCCATCATTGACAAGTTTCATAAACTATTTAATTTTTGTCTTCGTTCATGCCACTAACTTTTTTTTTTAATTTCATTTTACTTTAGGGTCCTTTATGATGGTAAACAGTTCTGGACGGGCATCTGGACAAAAGGCTCATTTACTCCTGCCTGTTCTGAAGGAGAATGATACCCATTGCATCGATTTCCATTACTATCTGTCCAGCAAATATGGTTCAAGCCCAGGATCTTTGAATGTCTATATCAAAGTTAACGGTGGACCCCAGGGCAATCCCGTATGGAATGTGTCAGGAATTGTTACTGAAGGATGGGCCAAGGCAGAACTTGCTATCAGCACTTTTTGGCCTAATTATTACCAGGTACAATATTTTCACTTGTAGTGCTTCTTTAAATAGCTGAACATAATCTAAATAATTCTCCTGAAAGAAGAAACATAGAGGCCTGAAAGCATTTTTAAAAAAGTTCATAACTTAATGTTGCAGTTAGCTACATAATTTGAAGCGAATACTGTTGCTCATTCGCTTATTTACTAAAGGAAGTTGCAAGCTCAAATGCTAAGAGGAATAAGTTAAAGTACAGTAAGCAATATGTGTTGGCTTAAACTGCCTAGTGCTGGATTTAAGATGTCAACGGAATTTGTTAACTGTCAATGGTTACTAGTCATGCCCTTATGCATCAATCTGAGTGCTGTATTGTAAAGCCAAACTCTTAAAAAATGCTATGTGCCTAGTTGTTCTCATAGTACTGCAGTATGTTTCATATGACATTAGTTATGTCATATAAGGAATATTCTATGCATGATTTCCCTTCCCACTCATTTATCTACTGATAGCGTAAAGAAAACCAAAAACCTGCTAATTATGTATAATTCACTTTGTATTCAATATAGTGTACTCAGGATTTTTTTCGCAGTACTTCTTTGACCACATAAACTATATAAACATACAACTATATAAACATACAAACCATACCACCAAAAAATTCAAAAGAAATTAATGAAACTGGAAGCTGTGTCCACCACCACTTGTTGTTAAGTTTTTATTGAGCAAAGACTGACCGAGTGCTTTTGTCTGTTAGGGCTTCATCAGAATACAGACAAAAGTGCTCACTCAATCTTTGATTAATAAACAGTTAATAACAAGTGGTGGTGGATACAGCACCTAGTTTCATTAATTTCTTTTGGAACTATTCAAACATATGAGAATAAATAAATATCAGATCTAAAATCAGAATGACACATTTTTGCTTTTGACTCAGTGGTTTGATAACTATTGGAAGCTGTAAGACCAAATACTATAAGTACAGCTCTTTCAATACATCATCATGTAAGGAGATTACAGCCTAAATAAAACTTCAGGAACACTTTTGTTTCTTTCATTACTGAATAACGGCAAACAGAAGTTCAGCGATTATAAATGATATAGTGTAATATAATATAATATAATATAGTATAATATATAATATAGGTAACTATGATTTTTAAAGCACTACAGGACAAATTTGAAGTTGTTCTTAAGTGGTGAGCAGTGGCTTACCACAAAAGGCACTCATTCTAGGGGACAAAATATGGAAAAATATCAGTAAGAATGAACTCCTATAAGAGATGCATAGACATTTAAGAAGGAATGTATTCAAGTGCCTATAAAGTGCCTACATCACTTACAGCTCTCTATAAAAGGAGTGAACCAAGTTTACTAGTAGACAAATCACTTATAAGTATGTATATAATATCATACTGATTTAAAATAGATTACTGAATGGTGATCTGCAAGGAAAGGTGTTACACACACAAAAAAAAAAATACTAGAAAAGGGAATGCATTATGTTTTTTCTTTGTTTGCATCTCAAAGGATGATAAGTAATACATTAACTAGTAAGTATTTTAACAAATGTGTTGAGTTTTGATTACTGAAAGGTAACCTGCTGGGGAAGGTATTACACAAAAAATATACTAGGAAAAGGAATGCATTATGTTTTTGGTGATCTTGTAAATGCATACCTCCCTGGGGGTGGACAGATGTGGACGTGGCATGGGCATCACTTGCATGATTGACATCCCAAAAGGCAGAGATGTCATATTCAAATGATGCCTGTGCAGATTTGATGGTGACATCATGCATACTATTTACCCTTTTCCTCAATGTAGTGTGATCTCAGAGTTGGAATATTTAATTTGCAGGGGATATGGGGGGTGCACCCCCCCTGCAAAAATGTAAAAAAAAAAAAAAAAAAAAAACATTATGTAGTTCTACTACCCCCTCAAGCTAACTGCCAAATACCCCATGAATGTTCATGTGGCCAGTGAAGACATCAACATGAATATTCAAGGTCTAGGCAGGACTTGCTACTTACTGTGCACCTGTAGAGGTACTCATGTACATAATTGCCATGTTTTTTGCATCTCAAAGGATGATAAGTATGTTACCAAATATGTTGAGCTACATGCATCCTACCTACCTCATAAAAAAGTGTAAAATTATGGTGGAAAAATAATAACTATAGCTCAAGTCTGGCCAAGGTAAACAATGAATATTAAAAAAATACGAACACATATAATAGAGCAAAACCGCAAATACATATTTCTGAAAGCAGTTTACATAAAATAAAAAATCTAATATACACTAGTAACTAACCAAAAACAACTGATAAATGAAGCAATCCATGATGAAGAAGTGTAAAATAATATCCTTTGAAAATTAAATAACCCTGCAAATTGCAACATTGATAGCACCTCCATAAGAGTGGACACAGTGGTGAGAGATCTGGGTACTCGGATAGATAGTAATCTGAATTTTGACCACCGTGTGTCCATGGTGGTAAAGAAATCCTTCTGTGAGGCTTAGCTTATAAGTAAGGGCATGGCATCTAGATCTAAGATGCCATAGTCCTACTGTAGTCAACCCTCATCAGACCAATAATACAGTATAATGCACCTGTTGGCATGTATCTCACCAGGCACCTGCAATGGATGGGAAATTGCAAATTTACTCTTGGGGGGGTGCCCATGTACCTCATGGACAGAGGCAGTCTGTAAAAATAGTCAAATCCCTGCTTGCTGACCCTTGTTATCTTTCCCTAACTGATAGAAAATTGGGTAAAATATTGGTAAAACTGGCTAGGCTTGTAAGGGCTCTTCAGCTGTTAGCCTAGTAATCTCCTATAAACCTATGAACCTATAAAAAGACTGATAATGGAAAAAAAAAAAGGATTTGCTCACTCCAGTTTCCATATCAGGTGTTATTTCAACAATGTTAAACACATTTGCCCCTTTATAAACAAGGCTTCATCAGAATCTAAAAGAAAGCTCCCTAGCAACCATCCCTGTTATCTACATAACAAGTTATTCGTGCATAAATAATTTAAGGAGGGAAAAGTACATACAATCCCCCATTATGTCCTGTTATTGCAATATTTGAATGGCAGTGGGAAGACGGTATTAGATCAGAAGTACTGCAAGCTGCTGAAGGCCAGGGCTGGCAGAGGGCAACTTCTTCTTCTTTCGGCTTTTCCCGGTTAGGGGTCGCCACAGCGGATCACCTGTCCGCTCATGATTGGCAGTGGAGTTTTACGGTGTCGAGTTGCCAGCCCGGCGCCCAACCTTCCACAGAAGGCACACACTCACGCCTAGGGCCAATTTAGATTGTCCAATCCACCTACAGCATGTCTTTGGGATGTGGGAGGAAACCGGAGCACCCAGAGGAAACCCACGCAACCACAGGCAGGACATGCAGACTCTGCACTGAAGGCACCCCAGCCGAGGATTGAACCGGAGAACCTCTTGCTGTGAGGTGGCAATGCTAACCGCTGCACCACCATGGCTGCCCGGGTGGCAGAGGGCAACACTGGCATTTAAAGAGATAAAAAGGGCAAATACTTACTTCTTTATATACTGGTATCTACTACCATAAGAGAAGCAGACAACAGAATCTGAAATATTTTCATTCCTGTCAAAACATGTATAATGTGTCTTTTGCTGTAACATAAAAATGATAGACAATAATATTAATTTTGGTTTTTATTGCATTAGAAAAACACAATGATACAACTGAGATAAATTGTTTGTTAAGCTATAAAAATATAAAATGTATATTTTTATGAAACAAATAGGGAAAACCAGAGCACCAAAATGTGTACAAGAGATTACTGCTGTCCCCAGCAACAAAGGATCATTTGTTTGTAATGAAAAGTATAACAGCAATTTCTTCAGAATGCTACTATATCATGATCTTCAGCTACAAAATGCACTTAGATGGTGGGTCCAGCTATCAAGACACATCCAATGTTGCCTTCTTATAATGAAGTGTACTGCAAATTAGGCTAAACTGTAGGTGGGGGAAGTATTACAAGTCCAGTGACAAAAAGCAATACATTGACACCTTGCTAAAGAGGTATTTTAGGCCACTCTTGTACTTACAGCCCTGAGCAAAACTTCGCAATAAAACTCACAATGAAAACAGAGTATAAAGTGTAAAGTTAGACTGGCATTAAAACCACTAGAACCTGCCCCTGAAAGGTATCTTTCTGCTTTCCTTTGAAATGTCATTATGAAACTTTTAGATAACAGTAACATATACAGTTATGCAACAACCCAAAATCTGCCGTTCTAACCTCAGGGCTTCTTAATTCAGCACATCTCTATTTTTCACCTCATTGCTTTAGCTGCTCAAAAGTATGGTATTGTAGCCACAACATACTGCAGCTAAAATATTTTTTTCTGATGAAATATAGAGGAGTTTCACTGCAAATACTTCTTTACAGAGTAGTCAATATATCTCAGACAATTATTTTACGTAGTGTACTAAAAAAGAAGTTTACCACATCACCTTAATGATACAGAGTACAATTCATAGTGCAGATTGGCAGTAAAGGCACAGGAGCTCAAGCCAAAAGCTTTATATCTGTGTGCCTTTGAGAGTATTACAAAACTTTGAGTTCATAACATGGTATTTGGTTGCAAAATACATTTAGGATTGCAATTCTAAACACATAAATTGCATTGCAGCACATCTCTGAATTTGACTCCACAGTTTTAGCTGCCAGAAATAGCATGGCATTGTAGCCACATTGCAATTAAAACATACATTTTTTTCTGGAAAATATGTAGTATTTTTGCTTCTGAGATACTGCAAACTTAGTACACACAGATTATGGACATTAGTTTTATTCAACCTCTTCTGCAAAGGTAAAATAGTCCTCAGGTAAAAAAGAACATAGTACCTGACTGAGAGACCAAAAACCTTCAGAAGCTCTGGCTTTATTATCAGTATCCAAGAATCCAACACCTCGCAAAAAAAAAAAAAATGTGGAACTTTTAAAAAGATACTTTTGCTGAAAATATAAACATCCCATCCCAGAGGACTCTGCATCCCTTAACAGGATATATTACCTCTGATTGTAAAGGAGTCACATAAATATAATGAAACTACAGCTGTACCCAACCTTTTGCGCAGTGGCAAAAATACTTCTCAGGTATAAATCAAGTATAGACCAGAATGTAACAACGCAGGCTCTCTGTATTGTTGACTTTGTGCAAGATGCAGTTCACATTAAAAAATCAGGGATTTGCAATTAGGTGCACGGGTATAAAATACAAACATGTTGCTTCAGGGGATTATGCCCCTTTTATCACAAAAAATGCAATGGTTATATTGCTTTTAGATAGATGCTGTCACCCTCTCAAAAAATCATATCAATAATAGCTCAGAAGTGATACTATAACAGCCATTTGATTTCATACATTAGCTGCCTCCACCCTTTTTATCCAGAGGTTAAACAGCACCCGGGTAGATGTCAAGCATAATGTCAGACTGAGACGTCAAAACTCCTATGAAAACCTAGATTTACTAACTGTATTTAAGAGGCCATATGCCTGTTCCACAAAGACATTTCACAATTTAAAAATCAATGACTTCTAATAAGGTGTTTGGTGCAAAGCACACACTGTTCAATGGAATGTCCGACTAATGAGAGGGTATATTACCTTTGACTGCAAAGGAATTCCATAAGTATAATGGACTTATGGGAATTTATTTATTGATTGGACCTTTTTCTCCTCTCTGCATCATCCTGTGGCTTTCTGTCAACTGCCCCATGTCCATCACTGGATGTATCAGCCAGCTCCTTAACCACCCAGGCTTCTATCAATAGGATTGGAACCAATGAGGATATTTAGGGTACCTCAGTGGTCTGGCTAAAAACATCCACCAAGGAGTTTTTTATATATGACCCACCCTCCTTTCTCAGTTCCCATGGTATATCCAAGAGGTGGGCATGCAAAGGAGACATATGGCATTTCACTCTGTCTTAGCAACAGCTCAGCCATGCTGCCACCATGTCCCTCTGTGGACTCCATGTCCCAGAAGTGATGCCCCCAGCCATTACCAGGAATTGTTACATGAGACGTGCACAGAACCACCCTCCCACTAGGGGTGGCAATGCCTATCTCTCCCTACTCCTACATCAGTCACTGAGCTGCTAATTGAACCCAGATTTTATGGACTGTAGTCAGGGTTTTATCCCTATGTGCCAAGGGAGCAGTGCCATAAGACACTGACATATCCTGCCCCCACAAAAGCCATATCAGTAATCAATCAGAAATGATCCGGTACCTGCCATACACTTTCATAAATCACGTGCCCCCTAGACTTCTATGCAGAATACTTGGGTGGAAACCAAGCATATTGCCAGGCTGTGAGAACAAAATCCCTCTGATATGCTGCATGCACCAGCTGTGTTTAAAAGGCTAAATTTCAGTTCCCTGAAGACAATTCACAATAAAAAAATATTGACTCCTAAGAGTTCTTTGATACAAAAACATGCCTACTATTCCAATAGAATATGCCTCTGCTGAGAAGTTACATTACCTCTGACATCAAAGAATAAGAGAGATGTGGTAGCCATATTGCTCTTTGACAGATACTTCCAGAGGTTCCTTAGGATCATAGATAAGTACTAGGATAGCTGCCCATGTGTACCATTTTAAACCTGGCCAATTTCTGTTTTTGTAATTGAAATAACCTATTCAATTAGGTTATAGATTGGCTTTCTCCATCTCATAGTCGATAATTATACATTACCCCGGATAAGAATAATTGGAATCATACGATAGATCATGTGAGAGGACCCATGGATGGGATAAAGCATTTGGTATCTGCTTCGGTCTATTAGTAATACAGGGGGCAGTCCTGGGGTAAATTTTCTGTTTCCCATCCATAGATCTAAATTACACTTGAAAATGGACTGGGATGATCTTTGTTTTATGTGAATGGGGAGTTTGTTCCATAGCAACAGTATCCTCTGTGAAATATACCTGCCCCTCCAAACCATTCTATTGATGTTGCAGAAGAGGTTTAGATCCCTAGACTGAGTATTTCTCAGTCCATCTGACTTGCTAATATGTATAACATCCATCAGTAATGAGTTTGAGGATGCCTTGTATGCCAGACACAGGCCACATCATAGCAGCCTATAGGATGCTGAGTACACTGAAAGGGCTTGAGTTGGTCCATGTCAGACATGTTGTTTAGGCCTTACATCATTTTCATAAAATATCTCTGTAGATATCCAGTTGTAGCATGTGTCTGGACAGATACATGCCAAAGGGGGGCAATATTATTAATGATTGGCCTAATGAGGGTTGAGTAAAGGGGAACAATGACATCCCTAGATCTAAATACAATCCCCTTGTTTATAAGCTGTGCAATACAGAATAACTTTCTTACAACAATAGACAGATGTTGTTCCAAAGTTAGGTCACTGTCTACGTAAGTTCCCAAATCCAGAACAACTGGGTCACCTTTTAGGGGCATGTTGTCATCATGGAAATTCCTTGAGGTAGATGACTTCTCAAAGGATACATTAATGCATTTTTGGTATTTAGCTTAAGACCATGATTTTGACAGCAGTTATTTGAGACAAGCATCCTGCAGGATGGCCAAGTCATCTGGAAATTCAATGACTGCTCCTACTTTGTCGTCATCTGCAGACTTAGTCAGCCAGAGCCCTTTGTTATTGTCTCCTAGAAAAAAAGCATTTCAATACATCATGTCCGCCCAAACTGATAGCGATATTCTGTAAATGTCTAATATCAACAATGTTCTTTTAAGGGATCCAAGAAAAAGTCAGGGACATTCTACAAAAGTTGGGATGAAATGCACACGTATACACACAAATGCACACGTGTGTGTGTGTGTGTGTGTGTGTGTGTGTGTGTGTGTGTGTGTATATATATATATATATATATATATATATATATATATATATATATATATATATATGATCTCCTTCTGTTTGTCTAAAACACACTTTATCAATAAAAAAAGGTTGAACCCACTTAGCGAAAGTGCAGTACATCGGAAGTGCAGTTGTGCGAAAGACAATTCACCGAAACACATTACAGTGGGGATAAGGAAATATATCCTTTTCCCCACTGTAGTGCGATCTCGGAGTTAGTATATTTAAGTGGGAAGTGTGCTGGGTAAAGGGGGGCTTGCCCCTTTGCAAAACAGTGTTTAGAGTAGGTTTTTTTTTTCTCCCGATTCGGTGAATCGGCTTTTTTGAAAATGCACTTTCATGGAAGTGGGGTCTTACTTTTCTTTTTTGAGATTGTGAAATTTTGATAAAGAAAAGTAGACCCTATATATAAATATATATATATATATATATATATATATATATATATATATATAACTGTAAATAATAGAAATGGACCTCCAAAGGATGAACTCTAGAGAGAAACGTACCTCTCTTCTGAAAAGAAAGAAGTACACTACATATTTCTCTTGACATTTCTGGCATGGCTTGCATGCATATTTTGAATAATAATAGGTATGAAACGTGGTGCTGTGGTAGCATTGTCGCCTCACAGTTAGACGTTGCCCATTCGATTCTCAGTTAGAGTGTCTTCTGTGTGGCGACATGCGTGAACGGGCGTTCCTTCGTTGAGGGTTGTGAGTTAGGCCCAGCAAGCCAGCACGTAAAACTCTACTGCCAATCATTAGCGGACCAGAGTACCGCTGTGGCGACCCCTAACCGGGAAAAGCCGAAAGACATAAACAATGAAACTAACCACTAGAACAGAGTTTTTCAAAAGGTGGCCCTATGGCCACAATTCAGTCCACTAAAATATTTTCTCTGGCTCTTGGTATGTCTTATAACAAACTGTTTTGAATGGAGAGTTTCATGTTGGATATTGTAATGTGACCCCCCCAGACCTTGCCAAGTATGCTTAAGTGGCCCTGAGACAGAAAGGTTGGACACCCTTGAACTAGAATATAATCCTCATGAGAGAGAGGAGAAAAATAACAGGCATCGGTATACATCAATATGCATTTCCAACAGTAAGAAGCAGGAAACTCTAGTAACTGGTATTACTGACTGATGGTATACCTACTAACTTTCAGTGATTTCCCAGAAAATCAAAAGTTTTAAAAAGGATAGAGGAAAACAGGAGGTGAAATCAGTTACAGGGTATACAGTCACCATGATTTTTTTTATTTTGTAGCCAATCATGGTGCCAGCGCTGCATCTGCATTTACTTAGCCAGCCAATAAGATGCAGATTCAGGCAGGACCAATGGTGCAAGTTTATTTATTTATGTATTTTGCTAAAGAATAGAAAATACTTAATTCACTACAGTAGTAGAATCTTAAGAAACAGACTTTTTTTATTGAAATCTAGCTCAGTTCTTTATTTTTTTTAATTTTTTTTTTTTTAGTAAACAAGTTAGTTGAAGATCAGTCTACAGAAAGTGGGAGGGCACTCACTCACCCCTTGCCTTATGGTTCCAGCACCTTTGAATTTAAGTTAAGGAAAAATAAAAGTATTCTGCTTTGATTCTGTTATACTGTTGTAATTCTGTTGCCCATAGTATAGATTGGATTCAGATTGGCTGAATCCAGTTCTGTTTGAGGATTATGCACTAAAAATCAGGACTCCTTTGTTTGGAGACACCTCCCACATACCCTCATGGCAGGACTGTACAGTAAGACTATCTTATTAAAGGTTACTGGTTCAGTGCTCAGTTTGAGCTATGTCATTGGTTCATGGCTCAGTTTGAGCTTTTTCATTGGTTTCTTTGTATTAGCTGCTATGCTCTTGTTTCCACATAGGATATCATCTTGCACCACCATGCAGAGGGGGTAGCTCTTGGCAGTTATAGATGCAGAAGCTCCAGTAGACATATTTTCCCTTAGACATGGATGCTATCTAGCAGAGCAGATCTTAAACAGCTTTCAGCTATTCAGTTAACCAGCATTTTTACATCTTACCTATCAACATCAGACCCTACAGATCCCCCTTTTTATAGACCTCCTACTGTACACCTCATAAGTTAGTCCCCCCTACCAGATACCCCTGACTTTTCCAACTTCTCTGTGGGTACACCAATTTCAAGCCATGCATTATCAATTGTCAGTTTCCCCCTCTTTCTCCTGCTTGCTTGGTTGACATAGGTTTTTGAGGCAGTGCACCACCTGCCTCATGTACACTGACAACCCCTTACTGCTAAATCACTCAATTACAATTTGCGAGAGATGCTCCTACACTAAGAATCTGGAATCATTGCTGTCAGTCTCAGAACAGCAACACTAAACAGGTTGTCAGCTAACCTACCACAACTCCCACAAATAATATGCCCCAATACATAAACCTTCATATGTGGAGGTACACTCCAGATACCTATATAAAACACTAGATACCTCCAAAACACAAATATGATACACCTAACACTACATCCAAAGCACCCAATACATATAAAAACAGTAGCACCAGTTTCTCACCAAATAATCCCTTAAGGCAATGCACATCTATTCCAAATGTTTTAGTTATAGGTGACTCTGTTGTGAGGCATACTGACACCAGACTCACCAGGTTACACAAGAAATAGGCTATGATCAGCTGTCTGTCTGGTGCAAGGATTCGTCAAATCACGCATGCACTCAAGCCTCTCAACACGTACCGTTATGGCTCTATCATAGCTCACGTTAGTGTGAACGACATGAGATGTACATCTCTGGACTATATGAAGAGAGACATGGTTAAGCTCTCTGAATATGTGTCCCAGTCAGGTATGTCCTTAGCTTTGAGCAGCATTTTACCTTTGCCTAGGATGATACCACAGTATAAATGAAAAAATGATTGGCTTAAATAATTGGCTTAGTTTCTGGTATCATTCTAAGGGGATTTGGTTCCTGTCAGCTAGGGATGACATGGTGAAGGACCATGCTGCTTTGCCAGAGATGGACTTTACCTGGCACCTCTAGGCTTTTGGTTGCTGACTAAGGCACTTACCTCCCCCATAATGCCATTTTTAGGCAAGGTCACAAAAACAAAATTTGAGATGTGAAAATATCAAACACAAAAAAACAAAAGGTCATGCTAATAGAGTCTATATTAGATTTTCGAAAATTACGTAGAGCGAATCACTATTGGTCGACACCTAGTGATCGATTTACAAAATAATCGAAAATCTAAGTAAAAAAAAAAAAATACAGAAACATAAAGTAAAGGGTGTAGGCAGGGTGGCTAGTCCCCCTGCACCCCCCACACCCCCCGCTACTGAAATATACCAACTTCGACATCGAGCTACAGTGTATGAAACTGAAATCTTCTGTTTCCACACTGTATTGCACTGAAGTGCGATCTCGGAGTTAGTATATTTAAGTAGTGGGGGGTGTGGGGGCGCAGGGGGACTTGTCCCCCTGCCTACACCCTTTACTTTATGTTTCTGTGTTTTTATTTTTTTTTTATTTAGATTTTCGATTATTTCATAGATCGATCACTAGGTGTTGACCTACAGTGATTTGCTCTACGAAATGTTCGAAAATCTAATATAGACCCATGCTGCTAAATGCTAGGCATTTAAATCAGAAACTACAGTCTCTAGAAGCACTCTTCTCCCTGTAAGATGATGATATCTGTGCAGTCACAAAAGCCTGGTTCAAAGCCACAGAACGTACCCCATCCTTGCAAGACAACAATGCCTTACACACTTTCAGAATGTATATTGAAAGTCTAAGAACAAACGGAGGTGGAGTATCTATCTTCATTAAAGATAATTATGCCTCTAGACTGGTCAGACAAGATAACTCTATAAAGTCGCTCCAAGTCCAAATTACCATGTGCAAGATGCACCTTCATGTCATTGTCAGTTAGAGGTCCCCTTCTATGAACCAAGAAGCCCAGACTGCTTATTTAGATCTACTTGGGACAATCAAAGTACAACCTAACACTCTAGTCATGGATGATTTCAACTATCTCTCCATTAATTGGGAATCTTATATGAGCCCAAACTCATTCACACAAAAGTTCCTGGACTTTAACTTAAATGTCTTGGAACAAGTAGTGCATCACTCCACAAGCGGCTCTAATATTTTAGACCTGGTCTCACCAATATGAGTGACCGATAAAACGCCTCATGTGTAGGGCCTGCAATGGTTAAATCCAGCCATAAATCAGTCATTTTGAAGTAGCAATAGCACCAGAACTCCACAAAGGAGAAGTCAGGCTAAAAAACTTCATCAAAGCTAACTATACCCTCCTAAGGGATGATATAATAGACTTCCAAGCTCAAGTTTCCACAGATGGCATTGACAGGTATACTAAGGTATAGACTGATGCCCTGTATACACATCTGCACAAATGTATAGACAGAGCCATGCCTGTTGGGATTAAAGCAAGATCATCAAGAAAAAAAACAAATCATCCTGGTGGATGTCTAGCATTAATAGATTATACAATAAGTGAAAGAAGCTGCTGTCTAAAAATGCAAAACTGAGAACTCAGCAGTGGAAGAGCACCCTGCTCAGCCTAAACAAGCAAGCAGGACAACTCATAAAATCTTCAAAGAGTAGCTATTAGAAAAAATTTAGCAACCATAGCCAAGGATATCCATAAGGCCTATTCAGCCGAGTGCCCAACCTAAAAGGTAGGATTCAGATGTGTGCTGAACTAATTGTGGATGGTATCACACACACTGACCCTGTGGAAATTGCAAACCTGCTAGCAGACAAGTTTGGTGAAAATTTCACCCCTATCCCTACCAAGCATAGCAAAAAACATGACTTCAACATCAACTCCTCCCTGTGTCTCCAAAGAGCAAGTCATTAATATTCTCTCCAAGACTAAGAACACAGCTTTCATAGGACCAGATAGCATTCTGGGCTGCATTATTAATGTTCCTAAACAACAGCTAGCTACTCCACAAGGCATCCTATTCAAACTCAGCCTGAGGACTGACTTTGTCCCCAATGAATGGAAAACAGTGACTGTTATCCCTCTCTACAAGGGCAGCTTGGCAACATATATTGATAACTATAGACCCATAACTTTAATCAGCCTCATCTGAAGGAAATGAAGCAAATCATCATAGATCTCATAAATAATGATATAGGTGATGTCCAAGCCCTAGAGCCATCCCAGTTTGCCCTTGTCAAGAATAGGTCATCCCTGCTAAACCCAGCTAAATGCTGGGCATTTAAATCAGAAACTGCAGTCTCTGGAAGCACTCCTCTCCATGGAAGAAGTTGATATCTGTGCAGTCACAAAAACCTGGTGGACTTCTTTGAGAATGTGACCAGAAGACAAAACTGTGAACAAAACCTATCTTAATTTTGCCAAGGCCTTCGACACAGTCCTATATTTGGGCATCAATGAAAAACTAACCCAGCTAAATATCAACCCCTGTGTTGTCAGGTACAGTGCAAACTTGTTTGCAGATCTACAACACTCAGTCAAAGTGGGAGACTTCACCTCTACCAACAGATGTGTCACCAGTGGGGTCCCAAAAGAGTCAGAGCGGGGCCCCCTCTTGTTTGGCATATAAATCTCTGAATTCCAAGCCAAAATGGAGAGGCTGTGGCTAACCAAGTTTGAGGGTGACTGCAAATTAAATGCTACCATTGAATCCCCTAGCAAAGTCAGTGTTCTTTAAAGGGGGCTTACACAGACTAATGATTGAAACCAAATCCATGGTCTTGAACTAAATGCTAAAAAAAAAATGCATCATCATTCGCTTCAGTAAAAATAATATCCCTGCTGATTATAGAATAATCAATAATACCGTATGTACCAGTTCTGTAGTGAGAGACCTGGCAACAGTGAGCAACAGATAGTGACCTCATCTTCAACAACCATGTGTCTACTGCAGTGAGGAAGGCATTCTACATCATTCACCTGATTAACAAAGGCATCGTCTCAAGAGCAAAAGAGGTTATAACACCCCTGCACTTGTCTGTCATCAAGCCTATTATTAAATATAATGCTCCCTTTGGTATGCACCATACCAGAAACCTGCAGCAGCTTGAAAGACCTCAGAGATTTTATAAATAAGAAAATCTAGGGTGTCCAACATATTTCTTATGTGGACAGACTGAAGTCGCTGTCAGTGTACTCAGTAGGGTATAGACTACATAGAGTCGACTTGTGTCTAGCTTACAGGGAAATCTCTCACACAAATCTAATGACCATAAGGCAAATGGGACTAGAGTAATCCAATCCAGGAGCCTCAATCCAGTCTGCAACATAAATAGGACCTACTACAGGGATAGATACATCTTTCAGAGGTTGCCACTTCTCTGGAATAGGCTTCCAAGCCTTGTTAAGCAGAGCAACTCCATGATCCTGTTTAAGCATAACCTGAACAACTGGATGGGAAACCATACATTTTTGCTGGGGATTTCCCCTGCTTCTCTCCTGGACATGGATAATTCTTGCTAGAAAAATCTTGGCCATAGACGATATCTCTCATCTAGTATTATATTGGGATTTAAAGGCTGGACTTGTAAAGATCCTTGGGTCAATAGCCTAGTAAGATCCTATGAACCTTTAAAACCTATGATTTGAAATTGGTGTCTTCATTTTACAGAAACATTATTGAATGATGAAAAACAACTTTTAGAAAATTTATCTGGTAATAACCAAGTCAGAATAATGAAACCTGACAAAGGGGCAGAGTTATATCGATGGACAGCAAGATGTTTTCAAATAAAATGTTGGCCCTCCTTTGTAATAACAAGAATTATGACAGCATTTCCAATAATGAAATCAGAGTAGCAAATGCCGAAATAGGCTGGCTTTTTGGTTGATTTAGTTCTCCAAGGTTTATTAAGTGGGGTTGAATTTATGGACAGCATTAATAGCTGTTTGTGTGCATCCAATAGGGGTATTTCTTATGTTTAAAAATGAGCATTGCAAAGATAAGATTCATAGAGGCCATTTACACTAATTAAAATGATTTAAATATAATGAGATGTAAATAATAAATTTTGTAAAGCAGCATATACTAATAAGGTGTTCTTGCAATCCATAGTCTAATATTCATAAAGTATGTGCATATGTGATAAAAATGGTGCTTCACCATTGATATCTGAGTTGCAAACTGTGAGCATGTTCCCAGTCATCCCTTCAGTAGTTTGTTCAGGTGTGCTCAAGCACTTCACTCTCACATGAATCATTTCCCCCAACAAACCTTTCAGTAGTTTAAGTATACACAAGCACTAAAATGACACAAAATGATTTATTTTGCCAGTAATAACTTCAGCAGTCTGACCATGTATGCACAAGCACTTCACTGACACCAAAAGGAAACATTTCCCCCACTGATCCCTTCAGTAGTTTGACCAGCTATGCACAAGCAATAAAATGCAACATTTCCCCAGCAATCCCTTCAGTAATTTGACCAAGCATGCATAAGCACCAAAATGAAGCATTTCCCCCAAGGGCTCCTTCAGTAGCATGTCCATATATGCACAAGCACCAAAATGAAACATTTTCCACAGCAATCCCTTTAGGAGTATATCCTTGTGTACACAACCATTTCACTGACACCATGATGAAACATTTCCCTCAGTGATCCCTTCAGTAGTATGGCCAAGCATGTATTCACAAGCAACAAAATGACACATTTTCGCAAGCAATCCCTTCAGATGTATGACCACATATGCATAAAAACTGAAATGAAACACTTCCACAAGCAATACCTTCAGAATTATTTCCATGCATGCACAAGAACTGAAATTAAACATTTTCCCCAGCAGTCCCTTCAGTAGTTTCACCAAATATGTACCAGCATCAGAATGAAACATTTCCCCCAAGGACCCCTTCAGTAGTATGTTCATGTATGCACAAACACTTCACTGATATCAAAATGAAACATTTCCCCCAAGGACCCCTTCAGTAGTATATTTATGTATGCACAAGCACTTCACTGACATCAAATGAAGCTTTTCCTCCAGACTTCTTCAGTAGTTTGTCCATATATGTCAAGTATTTCACTGACATCAAAATTAATCATGTCCCTCAAGTCCTTTCAGTAGTTTGTCCATTTATGCAGAAGCACTACAATACAATAAAAAATTGATTTAAGTAATGTCAATAATTGTACCTCCTTTTAAAATGTAAGGCAGTACCTATTACTTTTTCCCTTTCTCTTACTGTATTCTCATGGTAAATTACTGCTTACTGGCATAAGTTCAGGGCCTTTTACAAATTTAGTATGCAAATGAGGTCCTTTTATATTCCTCTCTGCAAATCATACTAATACACAAGCATGTAATGCCCCTTATCAGCTCATTAGCTCTCCCCTATTGCATATGCCTTAAGCATGTTAGGCTTTTGTGACAAGGGAGTTGTGTTTACCAAAATTCATCCACATTTTGTAGTCATACTGAAAGACATGATTTGCATAAATATATTGTACCACTCTTCATGGATTACCACTACAAAAATGTGAAGGACTGGACTATGAATACTGCCTTGCATTTTTGAATGTTAAATGGCTGGTGATTCTGGCCATCTATGGAATACCTAAGATATACAGAGATATTGCTGATCCACCTCCATGACCAACTGTAGCAGCAGAGGGGGACTAAAACAGTATCACTAGCTATCTACGTTGTTCAAAAATTGAAAAATATTTTACAAGAAAAAATATTCATAAAGACTCGTGGTAATTTTTTAAAATAGTTTAACACTTATTCTCCTTGGTAAGGACTTAATTATGACCACAACATACATAGTGAATTGGTTTACTTCCATACCACATGAGATTGGGTTAGACTGGTTTTCATAACTGATAAATAATTTTGAAGAACTTGCAAACAGAGAGGTCCATATTGCTATGATTTTACCTACACTAACTATTTTTATTTTGAGGGTGAGCATTTTTACCAGTTGGCAGGGGTGGCTGTACGGGGGGTTATCCACCCCAGTTTATGCTAACTTAGCATTAAGAAAATGGGAAGAAAGTTCTATTTTAAATTTTGATACAGATAAAATCTATCGCTATGTCAGATGTTTAGATTATATTTTTATCCTGTGAAAAGGGAACAAGATAGAACTGAATCCATTTATTGAATGTATAAGAGAAACAACTTAATTTATTATTTAGACTGTTGATATTCAAAGATATGTATTTTGTGACTTAAATCTTTTTTATACAGAAATACCTTTTTTTCCTAATTCATGCTTGCATTACACAAGCTGTCATTGTAGATACAAGAAGAAAAAAAATTGTGAAGAGTCAATGGTGTGCATTAAAAGGCTTGCAAACAATGACAATTTATTTCAAGAGGAGATGGATTATGTTTATATTTTAATTTTAATAAGGGGATATCCACAGGATTTACACAATCAAGCAAAATATTATGTTTCTTTAATGTGTACAGGTTTTAAAAATTACAGTACAAGGTTGTTTTGTGAGTATTATCTACTAGGTTGAAAACATGTATTTCTTACCTGTCCAACAATATTGATTGTTTTGTATATTTTTTGCATGAATTTATACAGCCTATTATTTTTATCCCAATCCCTTTTTACATTTTTGTATTGATTGCATTGCTGGGTCAATGTGGTGTTAAGAATCATTTTGTAAATTGAAATATAGGTGACATCGTCATGTGTTTTTAACAGTTTGTTAAGGAGCTTTTTTTTAGATTTTGATGAAGCCCTGTTTATAAGGGGGTGAAAGCACTTAATCTGACTGAAATAAAATTTGCAACAAAAAAGGAATCACATTTCTAATTGTTTTGTTTTTTTCTTTTAAATATAAGATATTGCCAGAAAGCATTATGGAAGAGATATAAGCTAAATTGATACACAGTTGATTTTGTATATGTGGCAAATGGATAAAGAAAAGATCTCCCCTTTGCATTTCTTTAATATTATTTTCATGATTTCTTATGAACTCAATTAATAAGAAAAATGTACAAATCAGGATATAGAAAATTAGAATTTTAATGGAAAGAAGAAATGTGCTTTAATGTTTAAAAGTAAGTAGCATTTCACAATAAAGTATCAAAGATATCAAAGCGGTGTTTTAAATCAGATAAAGTTAAGGTTCTCTATAAGATGAGAGGAGAAGAGGACATCAAATTCTTAGCAGAAAAGGAAATTTAAGGTAATTACATAACCAAATGCAATACAATGATGGAATTTAAGATGTTTTTATTTGGTGGTATTAATTTATTTTATCTGTGACATTTGCAAAACTATTCCATCATGGATGGGGGCAATCTGTGCTAATTACTGATTTGCTGTGCTACCAACAGCCATCTAACCATAGTCAACTAGGGAACAAGGGTATTACATGGCTAGGTTTGTTAAGCCCCAAGGGCCATTAGCCTAGTAACCTCCTATGAAACTATGAAATTATTTATGAAATTATTATAATACTTGATAGTTAAGGTTGTAGTCTTAAGTGAATTGATATTAAAGTCACGTGATAATTTTTGTAATAATAGATTGATTGTAACAACCTAATAGTTAAAGCAATTGACCACCCTCCTCTTTTTCATACCTACACACACACACACACACCCAGACACACACACAAACATACGCACCTATCAATGAATGCAATGATCTTCATCAGTAGTGTATTTAGAAACTTTTTACTAGGGTAATCCATAGAACATAGATAGTTGGGACTACACTGGTGCTGTGAAATACAAACACCATTATGCATAGCAAAGTTAAAATCATTAGCATATAAAAAACGCTTTGGAGCTTCACAGTTGCTGACCTTATTCTGTCAGCAGATCAGATTAACTGAAGTGGTTTACACTCATTCTTATGTCATAACTTTCTGTCCCAACCCCATTAGTTAAAAGAACTATAAGTGAATTAGCCCTACTTTTGTATTACTAAACAAATGCACTGTTTTGCTGTCCTTTATTTTGAAGGAATTATGTTTCAGTAGATGGTATGAGGCAGTAGAATAAATGCAAAAACACTGAGTAGAAAGGAAGAAGGTTGGTTTGATAGATGGTCTGTTTGTTGGTTAGCCAACTATAAACAAAATGAGGAAAACGTATGGAAGGTTCTACCAGTACAACAGCATCAGTGTTACATTTTTCCTTCAGAAATAACCCATGCCACAGTAATTATTTATTTATTTGTTACATTTGTTAACCGGGAAAAGTCCGACTGGGCTAGGAGCCCATTTTCAGTGGAGGCCCAGGGATGAAAAGCTCCTAAAAAGTACAATATATTCTTACTGAGTATAAAACAGCAGTAATTCAGTTAACAGTAATGATATGCAGTTAAACAACACTCAACATAGTACAAGACTTAAGTAAAGGCTAGTACAAAAACATAGAGTATACTAATAGCATGTTTCACAAAATATCATTGCGAGACCAGAATAAATGACAGTACTAATAATAATAGCAACAACACAACGACAATTACACTACCATAAGGCTGAAATGAGTGGTAGTGGTTGCTAAGTCTGTGTTGCAATATCAAATGCATCATTGTATATTATATGTTTTATTCTTTTTTGTCTTTGAAAGAGGGTTTTGTGGCCTAAACCAAAGAAGTAAACATGGTATCAAACATTACTTGTTTACTTCTTAAGGTCAGATTTTACACAGCAACTAACAATTTCTTGAAATAGATTGTTGCTGTGTTTAACAGCTTTGGCAAGCATGTCATAATTAATTCATTTCTGTCTGACCCCCTCACTGGACAAGATAAGCAGATTTTCTGAATGCCAGTTCCAACTGAATAAACAAATTTTATTGTGTCAGCCATTCACATTTTTTTATCAAATGCTTAGTGCTTGCATGTTGCATAACATAAATTTAATGTGAAGTTTTTGGTATTTAATAAACAGAATAATTAAGACAAATAGCAAGGGCTAAGGCCAACTGTACCACCTGCCCCCCCCCCAAAAAAAAGTCACTAAAACAATCAAAAAAGCAGAGCTGAAATTTAGGTGAAATCTCCACTAACTGAAGATAAGTAGCAATTTAAGGCCTTATATAATCATGTGAAAATTGACTGAGAAGAAAGAAAGATGAAGTGTGATGGAACTATGGTGGTATTATCAACAGATACAGTTAACTGACTTTCATACAAATTTGGAGCAAATTTCAGGTCAGAAATGGGAACTGCTCCACTCTTCTTCCTTGAAACGCAAATCTACCTGAAATTGGAGCAGAACTGGTTGAACTGCACTATCCTGCTCTTCCAGGTATTAGGGTACTACTGTTTTTTATGACTCTATTATGAGCCTGCAATGTGGGGCTACACTTGGCTGTTTTTTTTCATTGGGAGATGATCCTATCTGCAACAATAGAGATGGCCTTGAGGGTGGACAGGGACACCATCTCTGTTGTTCCAGATAGGATAACATAAAGGATCATCTTCCACTGAAAAAACAGTCACGTGTAGCCCCACATTGCAGGCTCATAATAGAGTCATAAAAAACAGTAGTACCCTAATACCTGGAAGAGCAGGATAGTGCAGTTCAAAACCAAAAAGGGAGGCCCTTCCATTAACCCAAGCAATTACAAGCTAATCAGCTTTACAAGCATATGCTTCATCTCATAATTTTTTGAGGTTATGACAGCATCCATGCTGAAAGCTTATCTTTCTACGCATTTGACATTATATTACATGACAGAGTCATACATAATGTCAAGGATCTAAAGGAAAAAGAAGCTGTAATACGTTTGATCTACAACTGATTACTTGGTCATAGACAGCTGGCAAGAACAGGAAGACTCGTATCCTAACCTAAGGCTTTGTATTGTGACTTCTCTTTTTTTGGCATCTTGTCTCAGATGTCAAAGCTGACTACATCATCTGGCTAATCAGTTATGCAGATGTCTGTAAAGTTGGGAGTGTTGACCTTATCTCCTCTGATACCACATCCCTTCAAACATCACATCTGCCCAATTCCTGGTGGAATCTATAAATATTTTCAATAAGGCTGCAGTCATGGACACTTGGTATGGGAACATCTTTAGCAGCATGTCACTATGGCAGCATAGTACACATTGCATGCTTCCACAATGCAATATTCCCACTATGCATGGGCACAGGGACATTACAATGGAAACATTCAACCTTTCATAAATAGAATGATGGTACATCTCTACCTTGCTCATCTCTCAACCCACCAAGTCCAGGGGTTGTGATTACAACACTATCAAGTATTGTAGTAGTTTTATATAAAATATCATAAATAACTTTGAACACCAGCTGGGTAGTTGACTATGTCCCTCATTGGGGAAGCACTGAAAATGGACCAGTAGGGCAAAAGCAATGAAGAATGCTTGATGGCCACACAGTGAAGGTAAAGCAGAAAAACATATATTATTAAAATGTATAGCTTGTTAATTTACATATTTGAGAATATTTTCAAACAGAATAGAATTATGCTTAGATATGTTGTAAGTACTGAAGTTTTACCATTTTATATTTGCTAATTAGGTAACATCTGAAAAATTAAACTGTGTTTCTCAGTCAATATCGAGTTAAGCTATGATGGGCTCATGAGAATACCCCAAGATTAATAAATTGTCTGAAAAGTACATAACAGATTCATAATTAATGCTGTTGCATACAAGAACCCTTTGCATCAATGGGACTGCCATTTTCTGCAAAGCGTACAGTTGAAACACTTATTTGCAGGTTATATGATTATATAGCTATAGTGTTACACTTAAAACATATGTCTAACTGCTGAGTGTTACAATTATAATACTGTCTCATGAAAAACATAGCGGGGGGGGGGCAGAGGCTGGGGATACTTTATTTCAGAGTATGAGGTCATTGTTTAGTAGATCCCAGACAGTAAGTAAAAAATCAGAAAATCAGATCTAGTTAAGTCAAGACAAAATCTGAGGACACAAACCTGTTTTAAATTATAGCAGATAATAGATATCCCATAAAATGGGAAAAATGTATTATGAATGGCCTGTGAAGTGTGTGTGTCCATGTATGTAAGTCTCTTATAATGAAACGAACATTGATATATTTATTAATTTTCAAATTAATAGAAATTTATTTATGAATAAAAATGACTACCTTTTTTCTAATTTCAAGTAGAAATTGTATAATATGTACAGCAAAATAAACACACACACAAACACATATATCTTTCTGAAATATTAATTACATTTTTTGTCACATTTTAGGTTATTTTTGAAGCAGTTTCCTTAAGAGGGCATCCGGGTTATATTGCTATAGATGAAGTCAGAGTGCTGGCACATCCATGCAGTAAGTATTTAATTAACGTTTGCTCAGCATGTTTATAGTCATATAAATGTTTGTAGTACAACTTTTTCTCTCTCTCTCAATATATATATATATATTATTGTGTATATGTGTGTGTGTGTGTATATATATATATATATATATATATGTGTGTGTGTGTGTGTGTGTGTGTCCCAAAATACACGATTGAGGCTTCTCTCTTTCAACAACAGTGGTGTGAACCTGGTACAAGTGCTTTTGACTCAAAATTTCAATTTCACCAGCTTCATACTTCACACCCCTTTACTTAAATATAATCACACCAGGATTGCAGCAGCACTGCGGAAGAGAAGTCTCAATCAATCAAGACTTCTGCTAAAGCTGATTTTTCAATAAAAAACAGAGTGTTGTCTGTGTACATATGGTTGTCCATCAGTATGTCAAATTGCAATTTGTTTAATCTCATTTTTAGTGAGGAAAATATCTACACTTATCTTTGAGTACTTTTGTTTCAAATGCAGAAAGTTTGACACTATGATTACAATGATAGTTTATGCATGTTTGGGAGCATTTGCTGTCTAGGTTTAGAATAAGGCTTACTTTACTGGTGTGTGCGTGTGTGTGTGTGTGTGTGTGTGTGTGTGTGTGTGTGTGTGTGTGTGTGTGTGGTTTATGAGTTATGGCTAGCTTTCAGGCCAAATTTAGTGTTACGTGAGTTTGATGCTGTTTATTCTGTGTCCATGTGTACTGTGTAGTAGTACTGTTTTGGAAAGGAATTTTCATAAATTAATGTGAAGGGTTAAGATTAGAGTTAGGAGCCAGAGCAGGGTCAAGACAGAGGTTAGCATGCAAGAGTAAAGTGCAGAAGTAGACCTTGAAAACATTATGGCAACTATTGCTCTTTTTGATAAGAAGACATTTCATTTGCTGGTTTAACTATTAGTTGAATGAGCATATCTAGCAATCTTCTCTTTTTTTTCTATACTTAGCTTACTTGGTGAGTAGTATAGTTAGATGCTTAATTTGCATGTTATCATTTCTTATGTAGAAATTACTGGCATAAGATGAAAGTAGAAGTTGAATGTTAGTTTGAAAGCAGGAAAGACCAGAAACATTTTTTTTTTTAGGTTAACTGCATACTTACAAAGCTGATGTGCTTTCCTATGATGTAAGCCTCCTAGGATGAAAATTATTTAGAAGGCTTGTTGAAGAAGAAAGAATATTCCTTAATCTAATCTTCAACTGGAATAAACATTTCATTTGTTGCTATCAAGGTTGTTTGGCAACTTCTTACTCATTCAAACATGAGGTTTGTTGTACATCTAACCCCTGAGTATGCACTCTTACTGCTGTTGTTGACACGCTAGTCAGTTGCTTATTTCCTGGCATTTCTGACACTTTGCGGAGAGTATTATCCTTCTGTGCCTGTTTTTAGGAAGTAATGTGTCATTTTAGAATAGGTTTAATTTAGACAGTTGTTCTTCAGATTCATGGAAATCTGAATATCTTATAATACTTTCTTGGCTCAAATGTTGAATTATGTTGCAAGAAAAACTTAAGTATGAAAAATTCTGTAGCATCTTATTTAGGTAGAAAGTGGCAGGAATTTCATTCATCAGCCAACACTTAGTTTGCAGAAACTAACATTTTCAGATTTGCTCAGTGTGCTGGCTCACACATCCACCATTGAGTCCATATTCAAAACATCACATGGCTATTGATAACAGATAGGGCCTTACTTCCTTTTACCTATTTGCTGTTTAAAATTATAAGTGTGTGATACTATCCATCTGTTAGAACTAACCTGCCTAGTGCCTATAACAGAACAATTATGTTCTTTCGGGAGTAGCCAGAAATACAATATGGCACTTAAACCACCACATTTTAAAACAGTTGTTAGTAAAAAAGCATTCTCCTATTTTGTATAAGCCACCTGAAACCATTTACCTCCTGAAATCACATCTCTTATCTCATTGTAAGAATTTAAATAAATATTATATAACCACCCCATCAATAAAGCCAGCTGTGAATGCTTTAGAGATAATAGATCTTAATGTTTTTAAAATGTCATATTCAACACCATCTCTGTCTACCTTTTGTCAAGATCACTTAAGAACAGCTGACATTAATACCTCTCGACCTCTAATAGCAAGAAATCTGGACAAAGCCATGAATAAAAGTGGTACAGATGCCCAAAATAGGGACAATTTGTAAATATTGCTTTTATACACTTAGAAAGTTGATAGAATAAGAGATTTTAAATTAGCATCGATTTTCTGTATTGTATGAAGTCTGAAACTCAAATGTGTGTCATTTTTTAACTTTAGTCTTTAATGATTTGCCACTAATTTGCTAAAAGACTATTTTTTTTTAAAAATGGGCCAAAAATATGAGGCGAAAATCTGTACAGTGGGAGAGGTATGGTGACATTTCAAAATTCTTGCAAATAGTGTATATATTGGCATTTTGCCCTCCTTTCCTCAAAATACTTCGGTAATCAACAGTTAATCTTCTACACGTCTTTGTGATGTCTACTTCTAACAGAAATACACTGTTTGATATACACTAAAAGCTATGTTGTTTCTTAAAGGCTAACTTTATATTTTACCTTCTGTTATTGTCATAATTTTGTTTCTCACTGCACTATGTAATTACTAGTGTTGTTGCTTTAGTTGTGTTAATGCTCTTTGAGCTTAGGTTTTAGCTGAAAAGAGTCAGCATACTAATCCCCCTACATAGTTAACAAGTAATTAATTGTGCATATTAAGCTGAATTTAATATCTGTATCTATCATTTACATATTTAATAACTTTATATTTGTATGCTTTGAAGCTTTTCTCCCTGGGCCTCTGATGAAAATGGACAAATATCCAGTCAGACTAGCTCGGTCAACAAATGTAAAATAAATAAATTAAATAAATGAGTTTACTAAATAAAATAAATGATTGCACATAATCAGCTTCAATAAAACCTAAAATGTGTTATATTTGATGCCTAATAGAATAAAAAACATACCTGGCATTGAGAAAGGCTTATTGCATTGTAGAAGTCTTTAATCAAAATATTGCAACAGTATGGAAAGCTTTAGTCAGAGACTGTCCCTCACTATGGCATTACATGGCCACTGACTGCAGTGCCAATAGTAATCTTGCAGTCCAAGGATGCAACTAATGATAATTAGTCATGTGCTCTCCCCAAAAATGGTGCCATCACCAGAATAAGCTGATAGTCATTCAGGGAATTGTTTTACAGAGTTTTTTTTCTTGAAAGGAGGAAAAAGTGTATGTACTCTTACACACCTATAAATAGTCCTTAGCTTGTAACATGAGTACAGATGGGTACTTCAGAGCCTTTCATGTGTGTGTGTGTGTGTGTGTGTGTGTGTGTGTGTGTGTGTGTGTGTGTGTGTGTGCGTGTGCGCGCACGTGTATGTACATGCATGTGTGTGTATATGTGCTTTAGTGTGTGTGTGTTCTTTCTGTCTGTCTGCCTGTTGGGATGTGAAAGTGACTTCTAGTGTGCACATTTGAATATCTGTGAATGTATGGGCAGTCACCCACTGGGAGGTCGATATATTGAATCCATATGGCTGTGTGTAGGTGTGAGTGGGAGCAGGCATGTTGGTGTCTTATTGACTAGTACTGTAAATGCAAGCATGTATGTAGGAGCTTTTTTAAAGCTACATAGATGCACAAATTTGTGAGTATCTGGGAGTGTGACTGTGTGTATATTTGTGTGCATGGATGTGTGTGTGTGTGTGTGTGTGTGTGTGTGTGTGTGTGTGTGTGTGTGTGTGTGTGTGTGTGTGTGGACATGCACAAGTGCATACTTGTTCGAAGGCACCTGTGCAAATGTGTTTGGGCTGGTAGGAAGGAACAATCATTTTCTCAGATCGGACTATGAGAAACATTTTATTTTTTATTTTGCTGCAGTTTACTTGGTTTGTCTGTCTGAGTGTACTCAAAAAATCCTTTTCAATCTAGTCCGAGGAAGAAAACCTCCAACATATTGCAAATGTTTTAAACATATTTGGTAATTGGAGTACATTTATATGAAATAAAGGAAAGCATTATCGTATAAAAGATATTTATTTTTTAGATATCAAACACTGAGCATTTGAAGAGGAGTTTTAGTAGGTTTGTCATATAGATGATAGATCTTGTTGTTAGTGTTTAGAAATTCTAACGAATAGAAGAGATGGAAGAACTTGGCATTACAGAAAATGTCAACATTGCAGCTAAGAGGAAGGGTATTAAGTAGGTTCAGGGACAATTATATATGGCTATCTTAGTTTATTTCGGATGTGTAGATGCTGGGTGAAGCAGTACCACAAAATTATGTATATGACTGAGAGATGCTAGTAAAACATTTCAGATATTGTGAAGAATGGTTGAGGGGAATATGATTCTGAGTGAAGAGGAATGATTTTATGATATGGCAAGCTAAAAATTACACTGGCATTTATCCTAGAAAAAAGCAGGAGCCGATCCTGTACTTTGATATGTGCAGTTTTAATTGTGTTTCAAATGAGTTTGCATTCTAAGTGGATTTAATGGTAGTAGGATGTGGTTCCATAGTTTAAATACACTGTTTGAATACAGAGAGTCACTTAGTGTTAGATAAATATAGAGAGTCACTTACAGCATTAGATGACTTTAGAGAGCCACTTATAGTGTTAGATAATTTGAGTATAGAGATTAGTGATTTTTGTCTGGAGTGCAAATTTCTACTAAAAAGTAGTGCTGCATTAAACTGATAAGGGCAGCGCAACCGTCTGACTTGTAATTACCTGAGAAAGAGCTAGGTGATGTGGTAGTTCCAACCTGTTTAATTCTCAGTGAATGTGGTATGCTCACATTCATTGAGAAGTTCTTCTGTTTAACAGAGACAGAGCGAGAACCACTGTTCTAAAATCAGCTAATGGAATAGTACCAGCTTTTCTCCATTCATTATTGTGGTACAGTGAGGAACTGGAAGTTTGCCCTCTCCCTACTGTAGTATGATCTCTGAGTTGTTATATCTATCAATCTAAAAGTAGATAGATAGATAGGTATATTGATATTTATAAAATTAGCAAGCGGTTATGGGGTTGCAGGGGCAGAGGATTGTCCTCCTGCAAAAAAACATGTTTTGAAAAAAAATTGTTTTGACTATATGTGGTTCAAGCATTCCTACTGGATTTGTGATTCATTGTTTAGTGTTTTTGACTAAATGGCATAAATCAGTTTTGTTGTAGTCTACAGCAAATCTGTTATTTGTTACAGCATTGCTCAAGTTTGGATGGTGATGATAGTTGATGCTTATTGTAAATTGGGTCAGCCTAGAGGAGAGATGGTAGTAAACAAATATACACTATAAGTGTTCTTTACATGTCAGTGAGGTAGGTCTTTACTCCACATAATGTGCCTAGTTTTTGTGATTATTTTAACTCCATGTGATATATCTAATGGTCACATTTCAATTGATCATCTGTGATGACACCCAACAATTTTATTTTGTTTAATTGTTCTATTATAATGTTGGAGACATAAACGATAGTGAATGGTGTTTTTATGGGGGTAAAGAGTGTTTTTTTTTCTAGGGTTTTAGAGGAAGTTGAAGATTATTTAGTCATGTTTCAATCAGTAAAGAACAATTGTTGTATAAGGTCTTGTAGTTTAGAGAGAGTTTTGGCAGAGCAGATTAGGGTTGGATCTCAGCATTTGAACTAGGATATAATTTTTGTAGTAAAGGTCATCGTTAAATGTGTTGAAAAAGTATGTGGCCTAGTATAGATCCTTGTGAGACAGCAATAGTTACAGTCAAGAAGCAGCAGAAATCATTTTTACATTTCACTGCTTGTGTTCTAAGAGGGAGCTGTGACACCACTGCATTAAAGAGATGGTGGGCCTTACAGATGAAAGTTTATGTAAGAGTTTCTGCTGAGAGACGGTATGAAAAGCTTTGGATAACTCTAGAAAGATGCTGGAGACTAGACTTCCAGCATTTCTATGGGTGCTGAGTTGGGATACTTGACTGAGAAATCATCTAGCTATCAAACTGAAGCTTGTTTGTTAGTAACTTCATTGTTTCTTTTCCTCGTCCTAGAATTATGGGGCCAAATGCAGATTCTAGCACTGAAATTTATTTAAACATGTTTGGTTTTAGCAACTCTTCAAAAGTTTACTATATGTTGTATGCCTCATACCTGAATTATAACTACAAACGGCATACTTAGTTCTTGCACAGATAACATGCGTGTAGAATAGACATACCTCATACCTGAATTATAACTACAAACGGCATACTTAGTTCTTGCACAGATAACATGCGTGTAGAATAGACATACCTCATACCTGAATTATAGCTACAAATGGCATACTTAGTTCTTGCACAGATAACATGCGTGTAGAATAGACATACCTCATACCTGAATTATAACTACAAACGGCACATTGAGTTCTTGCACAGATAACATGCGTGTAGAATAGACATACCTCATACCTGAATTATAACTACAAACTGCATACTTAGTTCTTGCACAGATAAAATGCATGTAGAATAGACATACCTCATACCTGAATTATAACTACAAACTGCATACTTAGTTCTTGCACAGATAACATGCGTGTAGAATAGACATACCTCATACCTGAATTATAACTACAAATGGCATACTTAGTTCTTGCACAGATAACATGCGTGTAGAATAGACATACCTCATACCTGAATTATAACTACAAACTGCATACTTAGTTCTTGCACAGATAACATGCATGTAGAATAGACATACCTCATACCTGAGTTAAAACTACAAACTGCATACTTAGTTCTTGCACAGATAACATGCGTGTAGAATAGACATATGATTTTCACTGATTCCATTTCATCTTAGTATGAAATCCATTTTGTAGTCACTGAAGATATTTTCTCCTAAGTACTCAGTCAACGACAGGGCTCTGCTTGTATCTCTACCACTGGCTGGCTGCTAAATAGATAGGATGTCCAGCTGCTTCAAAGTCCAAAGGAGAGTGACCTTTTCAGAGTGGCACTGTTCCCTGGTAGAGACCAAGAAACTGTGACGCTGGGCAATGCAGTTTGCTTTGGCAAAGCCATGACAACATATTAGGTTGAAATTAAGGGTGGTGGGTGAGGTGCCTTTCTATTGTAGTAGCCAGAAAGCTTACTGATCTGCCTGTTTGTTTCCTTTAATATGGCCATGGTAGTCCTTTAGACAGGGATGCAGAGTGGGTGGGTGGGTAATAGGTGGGTGAATGACTGCTCCATGTTGGAGCCTAAAATTCTGTACTACTGTTCTTCTGATTAAGTTTGTAGGGTCAAAGCAGAACTATAGAGCATGCTATAGGGTGGGTGAGTGATGGACAGCTTTACAAACCCCATCATAGCTGTAAGAAATTGATATAAAAGGGATGTCTAGAGTGTTGAACAAGGCTGTGTTCCCTGCCCCACTTAACTCATTATTAACTCTGATATCATGGCACTACAAGAAGTACTAAGTCAGTCCTTTGCAGTAACTTCCTCCTAAGAAAAGAAGGAAGGAAGAAACTTTGACTCAATATGTTGAAACCGTATTTCCTGCCTTTGACTCTTCCTGCTTTACATTAGGATGACAGGTAAGAGCCTAATGTGGCTTTTGCCATCCTGACCAGATATATTTAGTACAAACTTTTGCCACAGATTATACCCTCCCACTATTCTCACAATAGATGTGGCCCCTTCCTCACTGCAGCAAGTGAGTAATGGCTTCTCTGCCAGTTTCAGTGGCACTAGAGACACAGTAATAAGTCTTCTCATAGTCAGCAGGTAAGAACAGCAGGGTTAGGTACAAGGGTGTTATGGGCAGTGAAATAAATATATGCATATAAAAAATAAACTGGTGAAAACTTCTAAATGAATAGAGATGAAAAAGTTCTCTAAAAGTGGTCTCAGTTTTCTAAAGAATATCAGCTGCATTACAGATGTTATGCATTTCCTGTATTATCTTTACACTGCAGAAATGTGACTGTTGTAAGTTAACTTTTTCTAGTAGTAAATAGATTACATTTCTGAATGTCTATTTGTGTAATGTGGAATAAATACTGATTGATCTTAAATGCCATTTTTGTTTAATTATAGGAAAAGCACCACATTTCTTGCGGCTACAAAATGTGGAAGTAAATGTGAATCAGAATGCAAGTTTCCAGTGTACCGCGGGAGGAAAGTGGTCCCAGCATGATAAGCTTTGGTTGGGTCCGTAAAACAGAATTTTCTAACTGTACTATTTAGTTTCATAGCAAAAGTTTTATTTGAAAATATAATTTCATACAAGACCTTTTTAAAAGTTTTTTGCAACAGCACATGATGTTGGCTATATAGCTGAAAGAAAGTGACGGACTGGAAGTTTATACATATCACATAATATCACACAGCACGGCGGGATTACTAATTTAAGAAAATACTACTTTCTGCTTAGTTTTCTTTTTGGGATACCAGAATGGCTTTTTGATGTAGTGTAAATTAACATTAATGTTTTAAATGTCTACAAATAGCCAAGATCACATTTCTCATATGTCTACTTCCCAAATCACAAGATTCCAAGGAAAAGAATGACAATCCTTGCTTTCCGTAGGAAGTCACTGCCATTGTGTTTTCTACTTATATGACAGAAGGGATTCACGTGCTTTGTTAGATGTAAGTTTGAAGTTTGTTAGGGGCTTGCCCTCCCCCATGGAGGTTTGTGGGAGGGAGCCTGCCCCATTCAAATGCTTATATTTACAGGTTTTAGAGATTTTACCTTTTGGTATTTTGCACGTTTTGGTTCCTCAGCATTTTGTAATGCAAGATTTCACAGAGAACTGTTGTAAATGTAACAGTTAAACTGCATAATTTAAAAGTAACGCATCTGAGTTTCTGAGCTTCCCAAAAAACATGTGTTGCCTGAATTTTTTATTTTTGCTTATTTATACTATTTTCTGCACTTTTTGTTATTGGCTGACCCCTGCTTTTATACTGTATTTATATATTGTGTGCCAAACTACACTGTTGTACAGTAATTGCCTGTCATACTGTGCCTGTTAAATCGTATTTTATTGCTGTTTTCCTTGTTTACGAAGCTCTTTTTGCTATTTTCACTGTTTGTTATGTATTTGTTGATATTTTTTGCTGTTGCAAAGCAATCTGTTGTGCTTGTTCTGCTTAACCCTGCAAATGCAGTGTTAAAAATAACCGACTTGTTAGCTGTTTAAAACATTCTTTAGAGTCTCCTTGCTGATTTTCTGCTGTTTTAAATATTTTTAGTGCCTCACTGTTACTTTCTGCTGTGTTAAACATTCTCTAGTGGTGCCTGCCAAAACTAAGGTAGCTAGTAGCTATACCATAGTCCAGATACAGGTTTGGTCCAGCTGGGTCTGTTTGTAGTGCCTGTTTATTCTGAGCACATTTCCCGGCCATCTTGGATTGGAAGGATCCTTTTTGCACTCTAGTGAAAGAATTGTACTGATTGGAACCTGTCTGGTGAAGGGTTGTTGGTCTAGGGCTCAGAGTAAGCATCCTCATTGGTTCTTTTGAACCCTTTTATAGTTTTTTTTCCAAGTTTTTACCTTCTAGTATTTAAGCAGGGTCCTACTTGTTTGCATACCACGCAGGAAGATGCACGTCTGCACAGTTGTGTGCCATAGCTGGACAGATTAATTCAACTGTTTTTCCCTTAGATACAGCTGTAGCACATTAGTGCATCCCTCATCCTTAATACTTTCCTGGTCAAAGAAATACTGTTAGTGAGCTGAAACCTATTAAACTACCAGCAAAACCCCCCTCAGGCAGAAATATCCATCCACTGAGCTCCTCTTTGCTCGATCCTGAAAAGCACGCCTTAGCATATTTCTCAACCTCTTAGTGCAAGAAATCTGGACAAAGCCCAACAAAATGGGGGGACAAAGGCCCAAAACTAGAGACATATTTTAAATATTGCTCTTGTAAACTTACAAAGTTGCTACAGTAACAGGGTTTGTTTTAACATACATTTTTTGAAGGATTTGAAGTCTGAAACTCAAATGTATGTCAGTATTTAACTTCAGTCCTCAGATCATCCCAGTAATTTACCAGAAAAGCACACATTTTATAAGGAACAGGCCAAAATATGAGCCAAAAATCTGTACAGTTGAGAGGTATGCCCCTTAGTGATAACAGTCTTCAACCTTGCATTATGGACAGTTGGACCACCCTTGTTTCTTCTGCCAGTCTTGTTGACTTTGGTCTCTTGAGGCAGTGTAATAATTACCTCATGTAAACCGACAACCCTCTACTAATAACTCACTCTAGTGCAGAGTTTGAGAGACGTATCTACACCAAGAATCTTGAATCCATGCTCACTCTCACTCAAAACAGTAACACGGAAGAGGTTGTCAACCCACCCACTTCTACACAGGTACATGATACCACTACTCATACACACAGTACGCATCTAACACAAACATCAACATATGTGGAGGTTCTCTTAAAAAAAATACCAAGACACCAGAGACCTCTAAAACACGAGACTGCTACAACTAATAGTTCCCACAGCACCAATGTCACATAGCAATGCCAGTGTCTCACCTACCAAGCCCTTAAGGCATAACAGTTATTGGAAACTCAATAGTGAGACACATGGATGTCCCACTCATCATGGTGGACAAGGAGAAAGTCACAGTCAGCTGCCTGTCCATTGCCAGGATTCGTCAGATCAAGCATGCACTGAAGTCTCTCAGCAACAAGTACCATTATGACTCTGTCATAGTTCATATTGGAGTGAATGATCTAAGACATCCCTTACTGGACTATATGAAAAGAAACATGATTGAACTCTCTGAGTATGTTTCTCAGGCAGGTATGTCCCTAGCCTTAAGCAGTTTACTACCCTCACCTAGAATGATGCCACAGTATAAACAAAAGAATGATTGATTTCAATAATTGGCTTACTTTCTGGTGTCATTCAAAGGGGATCTAGTTCCTGTCAGCCTAGGAAGCCATGGTTGACACACCTTAAGCTTTGCCAAAGATAATTTGCACCTGGTACTTCTAGGCTTTTGACTGCTGACAAAGGCTGTTGCTTCCCCCAGTGTGTTTTTTAGGTAAGGTCTTGAAAACAAACTTACTGACATGAAATTTGCCAATCCTAAGAAAATAATGGTCATGCTGCTACATACTAGGAGCTTAAACTAAAAACTGCACACCCTGGAAGCACTTCTATCACTCAAAGCTGTAGATGTCTGTGCAATCACAGAAACCTGGTTCAAGGCTTCAGAGAATACCCTGGCCTTGCAAGGTTACAATGCCTTTCATGCCTTCAGACAGTGAATCAAGCATGTGAGAACCAAAGGAGGTGGTGTTTCTATCTATATTAGAGAGGTGGTGTTTCTATCTATATTAGAGATAAATTCACTTCCTATCTAGTTAGCCTGGACAAATCCATGGAGTTACTCCAAGTTCAGGTTATGGTGGGTAAGATCAGCATTCAAGTCACAGCCAGTTATAGATGCTCATCCATGGGTTATGATGCACATGAAGCCTACTTTACCAGACTGGAAACGATCCAAATATTACCCAACACTGTGGTTATGAGGGATTTCATTTATCCCACCATCAGCTGGGAAAGTTATGCTAGGCCTAACTCGCTATCACAAAAGTTCCTTGACTTTAACTCAAACACCCTGGACCAAATGGTTCATACCCTGACAAGAGGAACAAACATACTAGATCTGATCCTCACTAACATGTCAAACAGATGCATTACTACAACTGGTGAACCCTCGTTAGTTAAATCTGACCACAGATCAGTCACTTTCAAGCTGACACTCACACCTGAACTCCCACTGGGCAAAATCAGACTAAAAAACTTCACCAAGGTAAACTATACCCTCCTAGGTGAAGGTATAAATGCATTCCGAGCCCCACCTCCAGCTGGAAGTGGTAACTACACTGAAGCTTACACTACAGCCTTGTACATTCACTTGCATAAGTGTATATACTTGGCTGTACCAGAAAGAATCAAAGGTAGATCCCCAAGTAAAAACAAGCTGCCATGGGTGGGCATCCATCATCAACAAACTTTACAATAAAAGCAAAAAGTTGCTGTCCAAGAAAACAAAGGCAAGACCCCAACAATGGAAAAACACCCTCTTCAGCCTCAACATTTAAATAAGACAGCTTGTCAAATCATCTAAGGGCTTATTTGAGAAAAACTTAGCAAGCACAGCCAAGGATAACAATAAGGCCTTTTACTGCTACATACTTAGCCTAAAAGGTAGGGCCCAAGTATGTGCAGAACTAGTGACCAGCAGTATCACACACACTGACCCCAAAGAGATAGCAAACCTCCTAGCGGATAGGTTTGGTGAAAATTTCACTCCCTTATCCCCTCCACCCCACATATCTGAAGAACAGTCATCAAAGCCTTGTGCAAGGCAAAAAACACAGCCTGTATGGGAGCAAATGGCATCCCAGGCAGTCTTCTAAACAGGCTAAAACATGAACTAGCATCACCATTAAGTACCCCTTTCAATCATAGTCTAACCGCAGGCTTTGTTCCTGCAGAATGGAGAACACCAACAGTTATTCCCCTCCACTAAGGTGGCCTAGCAACAGACCTGGGGAATTACCAACCCATACGCCTGACAATCCTCATCTGTAAGGCCAAGAAACATATCACTAGGAACCTCATAAATAAAGACATAGGCAACCTATTCCAAACCCTGGATCCCACCCAATTTGGCTTCATCAGGGGCAAATCCTGCCTGTTAAATCTGGTGGATTTGTTCAAAAATGTGACCAGGCCAAATCTGGTGGATTTCTTCAAAAATGTGACCAGGCCATTGACAATGGCACATCTGTGCACACAGCATACCTCGACTTAGCAAAGGCTTTCAACATAATCCCACACACAGGCGTTGCCAATAAACTTAGAAAACTGAATGTAAACCCCTTTGTTGTAAGATGAGTTGCCAACTGTCTCACAAACCGGACACACACTATCAAAATGTCCACATGGGTTTATGGTGGGTCTTCAAATTTCTTTCCATTTCCCAGAGATGTGCCTTAGCTGAATTGGTGATTATCTAAATTGGATGTAGGTGAATATACAAGAGAGATAGAGTGTGTGTGTGTTTGTGTGTTTATGTGTTTGTGTACATTCTAAGATTGGTATGTACTCTATTCAGAATGAGCTTCTTTGCCTTTCATCCACTGAGTACTAGGATAGGTTCTGAATCTGTACAACCCTGTACTGGATTAATTGGTGACTGGAGAATGAATGGATGGATGAATGAATGAATGAATGGATGAATATCTGAATGTACAGCAATGCTAGTGGTGATATAAGAGGTGCAATTTAAATTCGTATTATTCCAGACAAAATGGAGGGAGTTCAAGAACTCTTGGCATGTTAATAAATCTGCTTTGCTCTAAAGCTGGTTCAAGTCTCACCTTAGTAATAGACAGATAGCAGTTATTTGGGAGAATCAACTATCTTCTCACCTTCCTATCTCCCTGGGAGTCCCTCAAGGCTCCATTCTTGGTCCTCTTCTTTTTTCATTATTCATCAATGACCTTCAAATAGCCATTCCTGAAACCACCTGTATACAATATGCTGACGATTCTACTATCATATGCTCTGCCAACTCTATATCTGAACTTCAATCTTTAACCCAGACAGCTTTCAATACAGTAGAGACATGGTTCTCTAAATGGTACCTTCTTTTGAATACCAAAAAGACCAAGCTACTACTGTTTACAACAAGCAGTAAGTCCTCCCCCATAGATTTCTCCATTCAGTCCAGTAATGGCACCCTTATATCCCTGGACTCTTCCACCAAACTATTAGGAATTACAGTTGATAATAACCTCACCTTTGACATTCACATTAATAACACTATTAAATCTGTTAATAAAAACTGGGCTCCGTATATAGGATAAAACCTTTCTTAACTCCAACAGCCAGAATGACTATTGCCCACTTCCATCTAATTTCAACTCTTCTGTATGCAGCACCCATATACACTAATCTAAAAAAAAATAATTTTACCAAACTAGCCAACTCCTATAATAGTATTGCTAGATTTGCCACTGGAAATCCATATATAACTCACCACTGTCTTAACCTTCACCAACTATACTGGCTGGAACTAAAAACCCTTCCGATACTTTCCCAACTGATCATCGTTCATAAGATTTTTTACCAACCCAACTACACACCAATACTCAACAACCTTATAGCAACCTATAGGAATCTTGATTCCTTACGCTCCTCCAATAAACTTCTAGTCAGTACCACCAAGGCTAGCAACTTAGCTGGGGACTCACTGTTCTCAAATACCATTGGAAAACAATGGAACCTCCTGCCATCTGCCCTAACCTCACTTCCATCCCTTCATCTCTTTAAACAAAGTTTTAAGAAACACCTTAGAACTCACTGGCTATACCCAGACTGATCCTCTGGATTTCTCTTTCTCATCTCTTGACTTCCTACTTTCCTCCACTCTTTCCTGTCTACTCCTCTGAATTAGTAGCACCTACAAGTTATCTCTACTACTTAGGCACCAATTACATATCTTTTCTACTTGGCTATGAATGTATCCTGAAGGTAGTATTCCTGCCATTTTCTTTATACCTCTTCCTTTTTCTAATGTTACTGTCTAACCCTTTGGAAATAGTAACTGTCTGGAGTAAACTAGAATAACCAAAGATTTAAATGTATTGTAATAATGTCTTGGGGTTCACTATATATTCATACTGTAAAATGATCTGAAGGTGAATGATGTATTTATTATAGTGTGTCACATAGTCTTCCTAGAATTTAAACTGTAATACCTTTTTGTTTATTATAAACATCTTTTGTGTGGTGGTGGTTGTTTATATGTGGAGCTTTTCTCCCCGGGCCTCTACTGAAAAAGGAAATATATCCAGCTGGACCAGCCCGGTCAACAAATGTAAAATAAATAAATAAAAATAAAATAAAGGATATACGTTTTGCCTGTCAGGCTACAGACTATCATTGAATTCTTTCTTCTATAGTGTGTGCAGTTATATGAAAAATCTAAGATAACATCTGTGTCTTCTGGTACTGTTCTGTAGGCATACCTAGGTCCTGATAGACAGCACTCCTTCTTCTGACCCTCCCCTACACAAACAAAATGCAATAAAAAATAAATAAACACACAAATACTTTCTACAACTGCATTATGCTTATTTGAACTTAATAGGCATCATTTTGGTTCATCTCATCTGTTAGTGTGTTTGTCATCCACTTTGCACATGAGTATGTCACGTCCATCTTATGCTATTTTCAGTCTTTTTGTTAGTTGTAGCTTCCTCCTCTCTTCCTTTCATCTTAGTTTATGACTCATCTACCAGAATTCATAACATATGCTGTTTCTATACTAGGTCAACTTTTTCATCATTTTCTCCACTGGGTACATTGGCAGTGTTTTCATCATACCTCTTAACCTGGAAACATCAAAATATCTGGGCAAGGAACATGAAAGATAGGTACAAATCTGTACACTGATTAACATAAAATGTGCATACATAATTATGTGACCCCACCCACTCCAATGGAATTGTGGGATATCAGCTTTTAAATGCAAACTGAAGAACAGACAACCAAAATATGGCACCAGAGTCCCCCTGCAGCCATTCCAATGTTCCATTGTCTGGCTATTTTCACCCCATTTATCATAAACACTAATGTTTGGATATACTGCTTTACTTCTACAATGATTTGGATTTTATTTTTACATTTTATAGCAGAATACACAAACACTAATAGATATCTGCTAAACAAAGCAATACTGACTCACAATGAAAATAAACTTGGCATTAAAACTTCTCTGTCCTTGAAACTCACATTCATTGAAATGCCATTGAAACCCATACCACATCCAAAGAAAATGCAACTGGCCAGTGGTGGATAAAGATTACCTTTGGGCTGTTTTCAAATCACAGGGCCCTTGCACACAAAACAAGAAACATACATGAGTTCTTTGATATACCTTCCTGACTTTATTAAATTATATTCCTTGTATAATATAGCACACTTGTTAGACTTAAGTTAGAGTGCATTTTAAACTTATTGTTCTAACATTTTTTCAGTAGACAATGAAACAAAATGCATGAAGCAATAACGACAAAACTGCCCAATTCAGAATATATATATATATATATATATATATATATATATATATATATATATATATATATATATATATATATATATATATATATATATAAAATGACAGTAGTGTAAGCCATAGGCATCTTGCACAGCTTCTCACACTTAATTTCAGTTTTTTTTTTTGGTGGTGGGGGGCAAAAGGCCAAAAATCAGGGACACATTTTAAACATTGCTTGTATCATTTTAGAAAGTTGCTAGAACAGATGTTGTGTTATCACCATGCATTTCACTGCCAAGTCTCAAACCCAGCACCTTGTGCACTACAGTCAGAGCAACATACCCCTATGCCAAATCAGCAGTCTCCTGAAAGACAAAGACTGAAACTTAAATGGCTATCATTTACCGAATTCAGTTCTCACTTCTCACTATAGCTCTCAACCTCTTAGCATAAAAAACCTGGACAAAGCCAATAATGTGGGAATACAGCCCCAAAATAGGGACACATTTCAAATACTGACCTTATAAACTTATAAAATTGCTAGAATAAAAGGTTTTGTGTTGCCATTTATTTTCTGAAGACTTTGAAGTCTGAAATTCAAATGCCTGTCGTTTAGTGAATTCACTCCTTCAGTGATTTGCCACAAAAATCCTGAAAACCACAAATTTAATGAGGAATAGGACAAAAATATACTCAAATGCTTGTCATTATTTACTGAATTCAATCCTGCAGTTATTTGCCACAAAAAGCCTGAAAACCACAGATTTAATGAGGAACAGAACAATAAAGCAGGCAGAGAGATGTTTCTACCTACCACATCCATTTGTCACACTGCAGCTATTTATATTATCTGCACACACACACACACACACACACACACACACACACACCTGAACTAAATACTTAAAAACCCAGTGAACAAGCAAAGCTCTGTAAAAGTACAGCAGAAACATACTACCTAATAACAAGTCTAGCCAATAGATGCAGAAACAAAATACCTCAGTTCATTCACCAGCACAGCTCCGTTCAGCAGAAACTGGAACTAAATACTTAAAAACCTAGCGAACTAACAAAGCTCTGTAAAAGCGTAGCAGAACCATACTGCTCTAAAATAATAACAAGCCCAGCCATTAAAAGCTCCATTCAGCAGAAACATACTGCCAAAGCAAGCTCCATTCAGCAGAAACATACTGCCAAAGCAAGCTCCGTTCATTCAGCAGAAACATACTGCCAAAGCAAACTCCATTCGTTCAGCCGAAACATACTGCCAAAGCAAGCTCCGTTCATTCAGCAGAAACATACTGCCAAAGCAAGTTCCATTCATTCAGCAGAAACATACTGCCAAAGCAAGCTCCATTTGCCAGCATAAAAAGTACCTTAAAAGCTCCGTTCAGCATAACAAATACCTGAACTAAGCAACAGCCCAGCAAAAAGCAAATACCTTGATAAAATACCTCCAGTGCAGCACCATTGAAATATATCCATTCCAAGTTCCAACTCTGTTCGTTTCACTCACCCTCCATTGAAAAATATATCTACTCCAACTCTGTAGTTCGCGCTCAAACAGCCAGCCAGAATGTATGCCCTTTAGCTCAGTTCCGACAGGCTGATGGAGCTGAGGTCACTGCACACGTGATGACGTCAGCTCAAAAAGCGCGAAACAAAATAAATGTAAAAATCACTGTAAAAAATCGGAAATTAAGGGGTGCCACTCGAGAATCGTGGCACCCCATTATTTGGACCCCAAAACCCGGTAAAAACCAAGTTATTCGGTACAGTTGGGAGGTATGGTTTTCATATGTCTCCATAGTTTGATTGGCAGATGCTTTATCATCTTGACCAGTTTCTTCACATTGGTTTCCATCCTAATTTGGTTTTAGCAATCTGATCTCTCTGGCTGTACATAATATTCCAAATGGGACCAAACAGCTGCCTTGTATTGTTATGCCATAACCTTTATCTTTCTGTAGTCTGAACTACAAGTTGTACTCCCTAATGGTTTATTCTCCTCGCATGCCACATTTGTATGTACATTCTGCACATTTACTTTGTGACTGTAAACATAGCTTCCCTTTTTGTTCAGGGTAGCTCTAGTGTTCTCTCTCAGACTTTATGATGATGGAATTCACAGACTGTATGATGTTGAAGTTCACAGTTTTGATCTATTTTTCCACCATATTTGCTTGTCCCTCAGTTTGTCTCCATGCTTTTTTTGTTTTACTGTTGTTCATAATGGCTTACATTTTAGTCACATCATAAATGTATTTATTCTGTTTTCTCTCCTTATTTCCATATCTGGCACATGGATAATAAACAGTGTAGGATCATATTCTATCAGTGCAGAGCACTGCATGTCTCTCCTTTGCCTGATACTAGAACATAAATTATCACATTCCATTCTTGCTCACATCATTAAACAAGGCCCCACTGCCACTGCTTACAGCTGTCAACCAGTAGTTGTATGTTTGGTACCCTGTCCTGTGCCATGCTCACTCCAATATAGATCATGGCTTCATCTAAGCCCATAGTTAACAAAGAAGTTGATTTTACATAGTTCTGCAACTGTACTACATTGCCAACTCCTCAGTTACTTCCCCTGTTACCTGTGACAAGATAAATCACCTTTAAATATATATCCACCTGCTGTTCTTCAATCTCTTTACAACCTTTTTATAGTTTAATCCAGGTCTTGTCTCTTGTGCTTCTTCAGTTTAATCATTTCACAGTATATGTCCTTTTATATGATTTTCCATTTAGCCATGCCTCCAGCCTCCTTTGTCCCCTTTCAAATTGCCATTACTTTCTGTTTGAAAACTGCTGTAGAATGTTCATTTCAGATTTTCTACATAAATGTTTCATTGTTCCTAGCTTACAATTTCTGTAAACAGCTCTTCCTTTCCATTTTCTGCCTTCTTTTTTTCAACTATTTAAAAATATTGCTGCCTCCATACTCACTCCCTTAGCCATTTCTCTTAGATTGACTTATGTATTCTCCATGGAACATATTACCCCCTTCTTTGATAACTCAGTGTTCCCTTTTTGGCTTCCCATCACTTTTATTTCTCTTAGATGTACTCATGTATTTCTAATGCATCATGTTACCTGGTTCTTTGATAATTCAATGTTCACTTTTTGACTTCCCATAATTTTTGTTTCACTTAGATGTACTCATGTGTTCCCTGTGTATTATTGTACCTCCTTCTTTGATAATTCAGTGATGACCTCCCATCATTTTCAATCATTTGTGGCCCTCCATTTTCATTCTAACATCCTTTGCTTAAACTTGAAGGATCCCACACTCTTCCATCATGTAAGCATGTTTTTCTTAAACTGTCCTTTTTCCTCTAGCATGTACCCAGTGTGTCACCCTTGGGTTCCATGGCATTGCACCTATAAGTTGTAGTATGCCAGTGTCTCTATACTTAAGCCCTTTGTCATTGTTGTTGTTCTTGTTGGTATGTTGATGCTTTCAGCATAATGCTGATTAATGCAGACTTACTGCTAAAATAGTATCTTCATCTCCTTTGTATTATTAGTGTGCTAAAATATTATTTTAACTACATCAATAAATTGTTTACAGAACTGGACTTGAGCTTGGTGATTTCTTTCATTCTGGTGTTGTGTGTTCACTGTGCATACTTGTATTGGTTACTAGGTTTGTGGGTGTGCACTCACCTGTTGTCTTGGGTTAGTTTGCTGCTATCATTTTGGACCACAGTATACAAAAGGAGAACATGACCCAGATGTTACTTGACACGCAAGAAGGAGAGCCAGATTCCATTTTGGCATCCAAGATCCCTTCCACGAGGGCCAATTTATTGTATTTGGTGGATCTTTTGATGATGTTTATTACACAACTGCAACAATAACCAGAACAAGGAGCAGCAGCCTTAGGTAAAATTCTACCGCTGGAGGGGCTCCCTCAAGTGCTACAATTACACAACAACCTATTAATTCACCTTTGGTGGAACAAACTTTGCATAATGAAGTACATTTGGAAACAATCATTCTTTAAGTGCTTTCAATGCACTGCCTAAATTAGTGCTTAACTAGTGTGGTTTTGAATGCAACAAACTAGTCAAGCAAGAATTTTTTCTGTTGCTACTATTATGAGCAAGACTTAAACAGGTGGTTATTATCTATTACTAGAAACTAATATTGTGGCTTTTGAGGAAAATTATTTAAACTATGAAACATGCAGTTAGACTACAGCTATTTGTGAGAATGTTTGAGACTGAAAATAGTTCCATAGATTTTATGCTATAACAAATGTCCGAATGGAATTCACATTGACTGTGAAATTTGCAGAGAGTTTGTGGAGATATATAAGTATGGTTTTGAAATCATGAGACTGTTAATTAAAATGAATAATTAATTTTTAAAACAACTTACAATGCAAGTTAATAAATTAAATGGTAAAAGTAAGAATGACTTGTTATTTACTTCATACCTACTGGGCATGTTATGTGCTTGTACTGTGTTGCTAAGGCTTAGAACTCCTTACCTGTATCCATCAGGTCAGTACATTCTCTCAAGTCCTTTAAAACCATTCTAAAAGACTTCCTAGACAGAATCCGTCGCTGTTCTTACTCAACCCCAAGATAAACTATATCCCTAAATATGAACAACCACCTCTTCATAACGTACCTCTCCTTACTCCTTGCTTCTTCACTCACTTTACTTCAAGCAACTTCTCTCCCTCAACTATCTTTCTCAATATGCCATTTTTTTCTCTCACTTCATATTGCAATGCCTGTTTGTATTATACTAATTTACCTTTATTTTCTCTACAAAGTGGCTAGAATTTCTTTAAATATTAAACCATTGTCATTTAAATTATACCTATTCTTAACCATTGTTTTCACATTATGTCTAATTTGGCATAACTATTTAAACTGTAGATATTTTTGTATTATTTTGAAGACTGTTTATTTATACTTATAATGTTTTTATAATGCGTTAGAGTTTTTCTCCCTTGGGCAATTCAGAAATTCCTGGTAATCAAATGTCAATAAATAAATAATTACCAGCAATCATACAGTAATATGTTTACTAATGTTGACAACAACTGTGAGTCTATTAAGAAAAAGAAATGTAAAAAAAATTCTAGGGATATAAACAGAATGAGATAAATTTTGCCTTTGGTTAATAATAATAAGAAAATAACTAGTGAGTTAATTCATAAATTCTTTTAATGTTACTGTTTCTAATTTCCATGTTTCACCTGGGATGAATCATAGCAACAATACTGCTCATGACATTAATTTTAATATTAGTGACCCACAGGAATTTACCCTTGAAAACAATCTAACAGGTTAGCTAATAAGGCTGTAGGAGCATTGGTGCCTGAACCCCAAAACTCTGGACCACAACGGGGTTTTACAGGGAGGAACAAATCATACACAGGGGTCAGGGAAGGAGAAAAGTATTAAATAATTTTATAAATCACAACACTGCAACCAATATTGTTTGTTTACCTAATATCGTAGAACATGCACAGGGTGAAGAGTTAATGTCACACAATGGATTCGGTATTTTCGGGTACAGTAATATCAAGATTAATTTGAACCACTTCTCTTTGTTTGAGAATGTTTTTACTTTATCGCTAGCAAATGGCTTGACTTGATGGATACACTGATGGAATTTAAGCTTTTTACTAGAAAATTAAATTAGGAGGTTTACTTTCATACACCAAAGGAGAGGAAGGGGATTATTTCAAATTTGTCTAAGAGAAAAGTATTTCTAACCCAAATATGTACCCCTGATTACAGAGTTTGAAAAGGCATGTGAAGTAGGGATATACAAGTATGCCAATGCTAAACAAAAGGATATTCATTGCAAGCTTTTTGAGAAGAGGGAAACTTTAAAAGCCTTACTTAGATGACAAGTTGTTCTGTATAGTGAAACCAGGTAAAGGTGGGTAGCACAGTGTTATCTGATGTTATAGATTACTACAGCACTATGTTTGGAATGCTACAAGAAACCAGTACTTATTCACATGTGTCGGGGAACCAGATGGACATAGGATATAGATAAATTAACTTATTTTTGCATGACTGCATTATGCAAGTGTCAATAAATCAGATACCTTATGATTTTTAAACATGTCTAATCCTGTTATAGATCACTTTTTTGGGGATACCAAAACTGCAAAATATATATAAAATACCCACCCCATTTAGACCAATAGTGGTGGTAGAAGGCTCAGAGAATTATCCACTGGCATTTTGTATCCACATTTTATTTAAACTAGTGTTTAACAACCCTACTTATATGTTAAAAGATTATTTTTTTCCCAAACACCTTTATTAAATCATCACTTGTGACATAGGCAAATTTACATTCATATAAAAGTAATCAGACTATATTAACATAACAAACACGATACTTTACATGTATTGTTATATCTCATATAACCTTGGCAACATTACATACATTATTCAATTCCTGCCTTTTTTTAAACAAGAAACATCTCTATTAAACCACCACTTACTACAAAGGCGCAATCATACATTTATATAATTGAAAACAAACCATACTGACACAGTTGGAAGCATTTTATGTCTCTTATAATCTATCAAATCTTACTCACTCAAACATTACATACCTCTTTTAAGTCCTGCTGCCTTTTAAACCTCATTCCTCCCTTGTATTTATTGTTCTCACAATTCCCATTGTTTTCCTATGTAGTTTGCACCTATCCTTTTCTAAAGGGGTTCCTATTACATGATCGAATTTCTGAAACTCCGAACACCATCAGGTCAAAACCTTATGTTTGATGTTTCAGAACTTTGAGTAAGTAAAAAAAAAAAGAAAATAAATAGTCTTGTAAGCAGGGGGGCAAGCCCCCCTGCTCATTAAATATACCAACTGCGAGGTCTCAATACAATGCGGAAAGGAAAGATTTCCCTTTACCTCGCTATAGTGTGATCTCAGAGTTGGTATATTTAAAGAGTGGGGGGTGCTTTTTATTTATTTTTTTCCGTTTGAAATTATAAAACTTCGAACATACAAGTTCAATCATGTAGTGTTCGAAGTTTAATAGTTTCAACAACATAATAGGAACCCTTCTAAAGATCTCAATTCCATTTTTTTTAATCTCTTATATGATTTTTAAGTTTTAAGGAAAGTTAAATAATAACTTATGGTAAGCCAACATTACTTTACTTACTATTGATCTGGTAGATTTACTTACATGTATTCCTCAATGTGAGGGTGCTGAATTGTTCTGAGAGGCTATTATGACATGCCAGTAGGGATACAGTTAATCATAGATTTAAACATATTATATTGGACAGCAACTGCATTTACTTTGAAGGTGAAATTTGCAAGCAAAAGAGAGGTGTGGCTATGGGTGCAGTATTCACTCCAGTTTCTGCAAACCTGGGCACTTGGGAGGGTGGCCTAATGGTTAAGGTGTTTGCCTTACAAACACAAGGTGCAGGGTTTGAGTCTCACAAAGGATAATTGGCTAAGCTTACAATGGCTCACAAAGGCAGTTAGCCTAGTACTAACCTATGGACATAAAAATGAAAGAATATTGTGTGCTCCAAATAAATTTTCTAAGTACTGCAAATTATAGTTAAGATACCTGGATGGCATTTTTATTTTATGGACCAGGTCAGAAGACACAGTAGAAAAATTTATTTCACACTTACACTTGACAACTTATTTCTTAAAGTTTACATTTAATTATACAAACAATAAGGTTAATTACCTTGACATTACTACTTTTCAGTTACGAGATGGTTTTAATTCAACTATTATAGAAAGCCAACATTTAGTAATGCGTATTTGCACTTTAGATGTTTTCAACTCATGACTTATGAGAAAAGTCTAATTACAGGTCAGTTTATCAGACTAGCACTGATAGGTTCTTATAGACTGGTGTTTGATCATGAAAGAAGCACATCAGAATCTATGTTTTTTGCTAGGGTAATAGATATTAGCAAAAATGTAACCACACAATGGGGACACAGATACAAACCATGACATAATGTGGGCTTAGGCAAGTTTAATTTAAAAATTGATCCCCTGATTGGTACAACTGATAGTAAGCATTTTCAGAGAACCCTTTTTTAAAATAGAATGCCAGAGCTGGATACATTAAATCCATTATAAGAAACAATTGGAGTATTTTAAAGTAAATGCAATGATATATAACCAATTAGGTGAGCTACTTACTTTTGTATGTAAAATGGCTAACAACTTGAAAAAGTTATGTGAAAATCCCTCAAAGATCAACACTACAGAAACTATGCTAGGTACTATAAACTGTGGGGCTTGCAAACAATATATACATATATTTGAGGAGCCATTTCTGTATTTGATGAACATCTTCAAATACCCTGTACCGTTCCAAAAGGACAGTTGTGCTAACAGTGAGTGATATACATAGAAAAATATTCTGTGTACCTTACTTTTTATGCAGGGAAAACCAAAAAGATACTAAGGAAAATGGTATACAAATATTACTAAGATTTTTCAAAATGCAATATTAATAATGTACTATACAAACACACAACAGTTTGCCAAGTTTTCAAGGGATTTCACTGTGCTATTTTAGATAAAGTTATTCTGAATGTCAGAGGATGGACATGGACAAATCAAATGAAATATAAAGAAATCCTGTGGAAACTTAAATTGAATGGTACTGTTGCCAAGGACAAAATGGAAAGGTTTCCACATTCTCTCTCTCTCTCTCTCTCTCTCTCTATATATATATATATATATATATATATATATATATATAAATATATATATATATATATATATATATATATATATATATATATATATATATCTCTATATCTCTCTCTCTCTCTCTATATATATATATATATATATATATATATATCTATATATATAAATATGGGTCTACTTTGTTTCACCTAACTTCCAATTCACTGACTTTCATTTCACTGACCCCATTTCACTGAAATTTCATTTCACTGATGCTTCATTTCACTGACAGTTCATTTGACTGACAAGTATTATTAGCAAGAAAATGGAATATGCTGGAGTTAGAATATATAGTTGGGGTGCAGTGTGGGAGTGCAACCCCACTTCCTTTCATATGATATTGTTAAGTTTTGATATAATATTGCCAACTATATATTCTAACTCCAGGGTCACACTACAGTGGGGAAGGGGGCATATTCCATTTTCTTGCTAATAATACTTGTCAGTCAAATGAACAGTCAGTGAAATGAAATTTCAGTCATTTGGTCTCAGTGAAATGGGAGTCAGTGAATTGGAAGTTAGGTGAAACAAAGTAGACCCATATATATATATATATATATATATATATATATATATATATATCATAGGATCATAGGAGATTACTAGGCTATTGACCCGGAGGTCATTTTAAGCCTAGCCATTTCAACCCAATGTAATACCATAAAGGTACTAGTTAATACCCAACCCAATGTAATACCATCGAGGTACTAGTCAATAACCAAGACTGAATTTAGTGATGACTGTCCATGTCTAGGAGGTTTTGGGCTCTATCCTTGGCAAGAATTTACAGTGCCCTGTCCACTCATCCAGCTTCCTCTTGAACAATGTCATAGAGATGCTCTGTTTCACATGAATTGGTAGCCTGTTCCAAAGACGTAGGATATTTACCTTTAATGTTTCATTAGTTATACATTTATGGTGAAGGTCTTAGGGATAAGAAATGGTACACTTTCTTTAAATAGCAAACATCAGTTTATACAACTTTGTTTAAGCAAATGCAAAGAATCACTTCATGTTTTGTTTCTGAAGATACCCTTGTGTGATTACTTTTTATAAGGATGAAAGTACTAAAGCTTATGGTAGTGTGCTAAAATATTATTTTAACTACATCACTTAAATTGTTTACAGAACTGGACTTGAGCTTGGCAGTTTCTTTCGTTTTGGTGTCCTGTGTTCAGTGTGCACACTCATGCTGGTTACTAGTTTGGTGTTATCTTGCATTAAATGCCAAACCCAGGATGTCTTTTGTCCTGTTTGGGCTTTGAGGCCTTTATTCTTACCCACTTGTGCTGGTTCAACTAACTTATTTTTTTCTTATGTGTCAGTAATTATATTATCCTCCACTATATGTTTGGTTGATTCACATCACAAATTGGTACTGTCAACATCTTAAATGACTTCCTTATTATGTTGTTCAGTATCTCAGCATCTATATGGTACATATCTGAGGAGTTATACTCATTACCTTTCATCAGTGATCTTCTCCTTATTTAAGGATTCATTACCGTTATCTATGTATTTTTAAGGATTCATTACCGTTATGTATGTACTTTTAAGGATTCATTACCGTTATGTATGTATTTTTAAGGATTCATTACCGTTATCTATGTATTTTTAAGGATTCATTACCGTTATCTATGTATTTTTAAAGACTCATTACCGTTATCTGTGTATTTTTAAGGATTCATTACCATTATGTATGTATTTTTAAGGATTCATTACCGTTATCTATGTATTTTTAAAGATTCATTACCGTTATCTATGTATTTTTAAGGATTCATTACCGTTATGTATGTATTTTTAAGGATTCATTACCGATATATATGTATTTTAATACCCTTTTCCTCATCTTCCTACTTTTCATTGTCTTACTTGAGTTCTAGAATGTCTGTTCCATTCATCAGCTATAATACAACTCCTTTCCTTCATACTTCCTGCTCAGATCATCCTATAAAATGTGTTTTCATATGTCAGTCCTATACACTTGTCTGCTAGGGCATATTACCATGTTTCTGTATACGTCCTTCCAGGATAGCTTGGTGCACCTAATCCACTTTCTTTTTCAAGCTGTTTCATTATTTAGCATCAGTTCGCATCATCATCATCATTACTGTCCCTTTTCCACATTTTCTTCATGGGGTCAGGGTGTTGTGTGAACGCTCTCTCTTGCTGCTCAATGTGTTACTTCAACCTTCTTCAGCACTCCTGCCTACCACAGGTCTTCTCTCACACAATCCACCTATTTGCTGAACACTTCCTGTCCGTCTCAAATCTTCTTCACCAAAATGTATTCTGGTTTTCTGCAGATGCGCATGAGCCAGTGTAATCTGTTCTCTCTGATCTTTTCTGCAATTGGAGCTACTTTGGCTTCTTCTCTTATGTCTTCATTTGTTTGTGTCCAACAGTGTGTGTCCTACTATCCATCTCAGGCAGTTCATTTTCATCACCTTTAGCTTACTCAACACAAGGGAACAGTTTGAAGTCAAAGAAAGGAGAAGTCCTCAAAGATGGTGTCACTCATCTGGTCAGGATAAAACAGATGAACATTTGTGGGTTCAATTTAAGCAGATTTATTACACACAAACACATCAGGAATGAGGCTTTGTAACTTAAACTTAAATAAACTTATGTAAACAGACTGACTACTACACTCATACATGTTAACACGGTGGCTGTTCTCTCAAAATGACACTGCTGCCTGCACATGCTCACTATTTATATGCACGTGCTTACATCTGGAAATGCTTCTTAAAGGTACATACACATGCACTGATCTACATCCTTCCTCTTTGAGAAATACCTCCTACATGAAATGACAGTATTCAATGACATGCAATTTACAGAAATGATCTTTTGACATGCAGTTGTACAAAACTAGTTCTTTGACATGCAATCATACAAAATTAGACCCATTTAAAATAATCATGTCCAGGTTGCTGTATATTTTATACTAGATCTAGAAATACAACCTGATCATGTAACATAAAAGTCAGAACTGGATCTAGTAACAGGGGCTGTCTTCAAGAAATGCTCAGATTTGGGGACATCTGGGACATCATCAGGAACGGGAATGGATACTGAGACATGTTCTTCAGTATGAACATTGTCAGGGTTGCTCTGAGATCTAGAGTCAGTATCACAGGTATGATGCTGCAGTATTATTTTTGATACAGGAAGAAGATGTCTGTGGTTTCTCCTGTATTCTATACCCTCAGATTCCACTAAGTAAGATCTCAGCTCGGCACATATACCTCTCACTTGACTAATTTGATCAAAGCCTTTTGCCATTTGTATCTACACTGTCTCTCCTTTTAAGGGATGAAGAAATCTGCTTGTTTTATCATATCTGGACTTCTGACAAGAACACTTCTTAAAAAAGTTGGGCTTTAATCACTCTGTTGTTTTTAGCATTAGGCACTAACAAATTAGAACAGATAGGCAAGGTTGTTCTTGTTTGCCTAGATTGAAGTCTCTGAGCAGGCGAGCCAAGTAGGTTGTCATGGGGTATATTTCTGAGATTAAGTAAATTCAAGAAGATATCGGTATTGTCATGCTTTGTCACCTCTAGTAATTTCTTCTCACTCTGTACTGCATGTTCAGATAGGCCGTTTGACTGTCGGTATTCAGGACTACTAGTAACATGGATACAGTCCCACTCTTTTGCAAATCTCTAAAACAATTGTCAGAAATAACTGTGTGTGGACTGCCATAGACTGAGAAATGATGTTTCATCTTAGTAGTAACAGCACGTTAGGTTATATAGCAAATCAATCTCAAACCAGTTCAAATAAGAGTGCACCAGCACTAAATAATGTCGACTGTTCTAGTCAAAGATATCAGTTGCTACTGTTGACCAAGGTAGTTCAGGAATATGGCTTAGCTGAAGTGGCTCTTTTTGCAAATGTAGCTTAGTACTGTTGCACAGTGAACAAGAAGTCAGCACTTTATCAATGTCTTTTGATAAAGAAGGCCAGAATACTGGTCCTCTCGCCCTTCTTTTGGTAGAATCGGAACCTGGGTGGCCACGATGCAAAATCTGAATATATTCATGTTGTAAGGCTGTAGGAACAACAAGTTTTGGACCTTTGAAAATGATACCGTCTTCTACGAGCATCTCATCTCTGTATGGAAAGTAAGGTTGTACTTCTGGCAGTAGACAAGATTGCTTTGATGGCCATCCTACATTGATGGTATTTCTGGTGATCTGGATAAGGTATCAGCCAGACAAAGAAGTTTACCCTTTGTATAGACCATTTTGAAATTATACTTCTGTAATCTAAGCATCATTCTTTGTAGTCTTACTGGAGTGGAATCCATAGACATCTTTAAAATAGTGATTAGAAATTGATGGTCAGTTTCTATTTGGATAGCTCGGCCATAAATATAATCATGGAACTTCAAACATGCAAACTCAATTTCCAAAAGTTTCTTCTCAATTTGAACATATTGCATCTCAGTTTGAGCAAGAGTTATAGATGCACAGGCAACAGTTCTGCCTTCTTGAAGAATAACTGCACCAAGACCGAACTTTTAATCATCACAGGAAAGAACTACTGATTTGTGGACATTATAGTATCTTAATGTAGGAGGGTTAGCAATTTGTTGTTTGAGTTTATTATATTCTCTCTGGTGTTGTTCTAACCATGACCATACAAAATGTTTGCATGTCAACTCTCTTAAAGATGCTGATAACTCTCTAAAGTCAGGGATAAACTTGCCCAAATAGTTAACCATACCAATAAAACTCTGTCGGGCTTGGACATTGTCTGGCCCTGGCATCTCAAGAATGACTGCTTGTTTAGAAGGATCTGGTTATAAGCCTGTACTGGTAAATAAATGACCTACATAAGTAATGTCTGGTAGTCTGAATTTACACTTCAGAGGATTGAGCTTTAAGTTTACTTCATGCGCTCTGTCCAGAACTTTCCTGAGGTTTCTGTCATGCTCTACTTCACCATTACCTTTAGCCAGTAAATCATCAACTATTATTGCACATGGGTAGCCTAAAAAAATTTGCTCCAGTGCATACTGAAAGACTTCACTGGCAGAATTTATTCCAAAAGTCATCCTGAGGAAACTGTATCTGACAAATAGGGTACTGAATGTAGTTAGTAGTGAAGATTTGTGATCAAGCATTACTTGCCAAAATGAACTCTTTGCATATAAGGCAGAAAAAAACAGTGGCATTTGGCATGAGGGTGGCAATCTCTTCAACTGTATGCATAGGATGATGAGGTCGCTTTAATGCATTGTTCAAGTTTCTTAGGTCAATGCATATTCTGATTTCATCTGAAATTTTCTTATGAGCAGCTACCAGGGAAGACACTGACTTGGTTGGTTCTGTGACTGGACAGATCACACCTTGCTGCACTATTTCATCTAACTGGACCTTGACTTTGTCCTGCATAGCTATTGGAACTCTCCTTGCTGGTCTGACCACTTGACTGACCTCCGGGTCTACTTTCATGAAGTACACCACTGGAAGTTTGCCTAGCTTGCTGTTGAAAACATCAGCATACTCTGAGAAAATAGCATCACTGATGCTGGAACTGGGACATGTACTTACATGATGTACATCTTTGGTAAAAGAAAACAGTTTCATTCATAAGCTGTCTCTGAGACCCAATAATGACTGCACAGGTCTTCAAACTACATAAAATTGCAAGCTGTAACTGTTCCTACCCAGATAGCATGAAAGCACTACTGAGCCTTCAGTCTGAATCTCTTCAACTCCATAAGCAACAAGATTCGCATGATTGACCAAATTAAGTTGGTCACCATCTCTCACTTTAGCAAATGTTTCTGCTGACATTACATTACACTTTGAACCACTGTCTACTTTGAACTTTGTGGGTTTACCATTGATCAGGACAGTACAAAATAGTTCATTCTTTGCTAATAAATGTACTGCATTAACCTTTTCACCAAACACTGATATGCCATCTAGATAGAAAGTAGGGTTGCAGCTCTCTGTGTGATCAACCTGCTTTTTTGAGTGACCTTTCTTCATAACTGAATAAGGCTTGCTTCATTTACAAAACTTTTGAAAATGGTTCCATTTTTTACAGTTGTGGCATTACTAGCCAAATGCTAAGCACTTCTCTCATTTAGACTCATGGTTGGCTCCACACTCGACTTGGGCTTTGTTGACTCACCCTTATAGTGCACTGAGAATGTCCTTTTTACTGACCTAGTCTTTGAACTTCCGAAAACGTAGGAGGTATCTAAGCCAGACAAACAGGGGTTGCTGCTGCCATGTGGTTAGGCCTGTTTCTGCTTTGCATTTGTTGTATGCTGTCGATGTTTGTTCTAGAGGCTGTTGAAACCATGCTATTATCACTTGTAAGCATACTTGTGTGCCTTTCTGTGAGCTCATGGATTTGACTAATCTCTATGGCTTTGCTCAACATTAAATCACTGTCACAAAGCAAAATCTTTCTCAATGCAGCACTGCCAACACCCACACATAAGCCTGTCTTTTATTAACTCATCTTTCAAGTCACCAAATCTGCATGTTTTCGCCTTATTTCTCAAGGCAGTGATATAAGTTGCTAAAGTTTAAACTGGCTTTTGGTCTGTTGTATAAAATAAGTGCCTTTCTAATGTAACATTTGTCTGGGGTTGCACATTTCTCTGAATTTACATTTTAAGCACTCAGGGTCCTCTCTTGATTCAGCCGGCACCACAGTATGATGTTTTTCCCCCTCTCCTGCATATACTACTGGTGCATACACAAATGAATGCTCTCTTTCAATGGCTTCTGACCCAGCTAAGTTAAGCAAAATGAATGCCCTCGTACATGCATCTTTCTCAGAAAAAGCTGCTTGTATGAAAATATTGTATTCCTGCCCAAATACTCTCCAATTTGCTGCTATATTATGATCAAATACAAGTTGAATTGGCCTGCAAAATGCTTCTTCCATATCAATACAGAGTAGTGAAGGTGCTTGAAATTATGTACGAACACACACACACACACACACACACACACACACACACACACACACACACACACACACAAACAAATATATGTCAGAACGTTTATGCCAGTACTTGTAATTATGCCCAGTAGCACAACAAACTCTTAGAAATAACTGCACTTTGCCAAATAAATCTCCGTAGCATAAGAACACTTTAAAATCACTGCACTTTGTGAAACCACTAGTTGTTAGTGTAAGAAATATTTTGAAATGACTGTACTTTGCAAATAAACTGTACACGGCAGAAGAAGCTCAGAGTAAGAAACACTTTGAGATGAATGTACTTTACAAATAAATTGTACATTTCAAAATGGCTGTACTTTTGCGAAATATCTCTGTACAGTGTAAGAAACACCTTGAAATGGCAGCACTCTGCAAATAAATGCACATAGCACAAGCAACTTTTCGAAATTATCAAACACAGATCCCCTGAATTCGGATAAAGTAACCAACGATAAAAGTATACTATTCCAAAAAAGCCAACAACTCAGAATACACATGGCAAAACAACACTTTAATACAAAATAGTAAAAATATAAAACATGTGAGCGCTTTCACAGAGTCCTATCTGCTTCCTCAGACATACTACAGTAACTGCTGCTCTTGTTTAAATAATGATACATCTAGGTCATATCCAATCAGTTAACAGCATCTTGATTTAATAAATAAAAGTTAAAGGCATACACTATACAAACACTATATAAACAATCAATCATATAAATAGTGAACTAAAAATATATGTAAAAAAACTGTAAAAACATGCTCTATAAAATTAGATAGTGGTAAAACTGTAAAATATATGCATAAATATTAGTAGATGTGACCAAACATAATAATCAATGTTTCAAAGCCCTGTTCCTAAGAAAAGGTTTCAGTGAAACCTTACTATTTAGTCCAGGTGTTCTGTCAGCCTGAAGCCTAATTATCCATTCTTGTTCTGAGGCTTCAGTCTTGTTGTTCATGTTCCCACCTCTTTTATTATCTTGTTTGATATGCAACACTAGAAACTTGAAAGTGTGTGTGGCTCCCTCCTTTATAACATGTATCGCTAATGCACTTGTCTCTTTTTTTATTTTTAATGTCCCTTGCATTTTCTAGGACTCTATCTTTGAGTAGCCGATTAGTTTTGCCTACATAGTAGGCTGGGCATTTTGTACAGAAACCAAAGTATACAACATTCTTACTATAGCAGTCTGTATAAAAGCATGCATCAATGCTGAACTTTCTAGTCGGGTGTGTATACTGCTCCCCTTTAAATATGAAGGGGCAGGCTGTACACCTTCTACATGGAAAGGTACCTAGCCTATCAGACCTTACATAGTGGTCTCCATCTAACTTCTTATAGCACAACTGTCTTTTTAATGACATGTTGTTTTTGAAGGTAAACAATGTTGTAGCCCCTATAACACCTTCTATTTCATCCACAGTTAACAAAATATGCCTCAATTATTTTTAATTATATCAGAGACTGTACTGATATTACTTGCAAATGTTAATGGAAAACGTAATACATCATTCTCTGGATTCCTGGTTACTGTGGTACTGGTGGCATAGTTACTTTGGTTATCCTGACTGATTCTCGTCCTGTCATAATAGGGCTTGTACCTCTCTCTTCTCTCATTCCAAGCCACTTTAATTTGTTTGTCTATATCTCTGGCTTTATATCCCCTTTCAATAAATTCATGTTTTAACAGGGTAAGTGCCTGGGACAAACTATCATCATCATTATATAGCCTCATGCATCTAACTATCTGCCCTTTGATCACATTGGTTTTAGTGTAGTTAGGATGCATACTACTACTATGTAGAACATTATTCTTTCTAATGGGCTTCCTGTACATGGAGGTATGAACATAACTGAGTTTATCTCTTGTAAATTTTACATCTAGAAACTCTATTTCTCTATTTGAGTATTTGTATGTGAAATTCAAAAAGGGGGTAATGGGATTAATGAAATTTAGAAATTGCTGCAAATTATCTTCGTTATCATGCCACAACAGAAAAATATCGTCAACAAAACATTTGTACCATATAACAGACTTGGCAAAAACATTACCTGTCAAAATATTCTCAGTTTCCCATTGTATAAGTGCTAGGTTGGCGTAGCTATTGGCACAAGCAGTGCCCATAGCGACGACAACCTTCTGTATATAAAGCTTGTCGCCAAACGCAAAGATATTCTTTTCTCAAATGATCTCACGTAAGGTACAAATAAGTCGAATTTTGGTATTTTCTATCCCTTTTCTATTAAGTTCCCTTACATTATCTATGCCCCAAGAATGGGGAATAACTGTGAAAAGGGACTCTACATCAAGAGTAACAAGTCAACACTGGTCATCTATACCCTCCAAATGTACACTAAGGTCTCTCAAAAAATCTATAGTGTCCAATAAGACAGTAGTACATTCCTTAAGTATAGGATGTAGGTTTTTCTCAACATATATTGACAGTGGTTCTGTCACCCACCCCCGACTAGATACTATAGGTCGCATGGGTGGGCTTTCTGTGTTTTTATGGACTTTAGGTAGACCATACATAATTGGAGTCACTGGGTGCTCTATATTGAAGTATTCAAAAAGTGGCTCAGAAATCATGCCTGTTATTAACATATCAAACAAAAAAACTTGCAGTCTATCTGTAATGGCTTTAACATGAGTTGCAGAAATCTCACAATAAGTATCAGCGTTACTTCAATGTACTAACATACATGCAATATATCTAAAATAACAATTCCTCCATCTTTATCTGCTGGGCATATTTCAACACTTTTAAAGCATTTTAAGTCATTTAACGCTTGCTGTTCACATTTAGATAAATTATAAAAAACATTGGTAGCTTCATTACTAAGCACACTTCTTCTTTGTTTTTCACACACATCAATGAATAAATCAATCCCAGAATTACTGGGAGGAACAAAAGTACTAGGTTTTTTAAAAACATTATATTCATTGGATCCACCTTGAAAAATAGTTTTTAAAGTCAGTGTCCTGCCAAATAGCTTTAGTTCTTTTAGCACATTCACCAAGTCTAATCTCTGGGCAGGAACAAAGCTCAAACCTCTGTTCAATAAAGTTTTTTGTGCTTCAGTTAAGGAAATGGAGGAAATATTAAAAATCAAACCTGTTTGCTTCTCTTCAGGAACTTGTTCTGGTCGTCCACACTGTGGGGTCTCCATGTCTTGCCATACCGGGGGCGATTGCGTGACCTCCCTCGTATTGGGAAAGGTTTTTCTAACAAAAAATACCATTTGTATTCTTGGAAGAGCATTCATGAATGCTGGAATCGCTAGCATTGTTTATGTAACTAACACAGGCCAGTGCTGTATTCTTTGGTTTAACAACTGGTATTTCATCACTTCTAGTTGTTGTTTTTGCTGTAGCCTTAGAAGTGCTGGCACCAACACTAGTTGCAGCATCTGAAGATGATTTACTGGCCTGTAGGTCACTGAAAATGGAGTTTTCAGCATCTATATGCAGTGTGCTTGTAACTGCTGTTCCTCTCTGCTCACTGCTGTTGTAGTCACGCCCACTGCCTGGTTGTTGTCTAGGTGTTTCCTGTGTGTTCCTCTCTCTGTTCTAGGAGAACACATTGCCCAGTTCAAAATCGTGTAAATCTCGATGTATTTTTTTTAGTTTTGGCACTAGAGAGATGTTTCTCATATTGGCTAATATGTTCATGTAGCTGATCAATCTTGTCAGCTATTATTTCACTAGAAAATGTGTCAAAAATGTCATTGTGCAGTATATTAATTTCTTTAAGCAGCTCATCTTCTGGTTTGAAGTAATCTACAAGAAGCTGCATATACTTAGCACTACATTCTAAGTTAAGACTTTGCCAGCGTTTGAGAAGGTCAGGGTATGCATGTCCATAACTGGGCATTGTTAACACTCTAAGACCTCTGGGTGCAATTCTAAACTTTAGCGATGCTTCTAAGTGAAAACGTTGTCATTCAAAGCGCTTATATCTATATAGCTTATTCTCAAGATTTCTAAAGCTTTTCAAAAAATTCACAGATTGATTATTATCAGTATTAGAATGAATGTCAGTTTGTCGCAGTATACCTTCAGCCAGTAAAGGATTACCAGCAGGGTTTAGTATAGAATTCGGTCTCTCATTCAGCTTCATCTGGCTATTCCTTTGGTCCTTCGGCCCCACATTCGTGGCTGGCTCGGCATAGGTTGTCACCTCAAATTCATTTGCCATGTCCAGATAGGGGTAAAAATACGAAACTATCAAAGACCGATCCCCTGAATCTGGATAAAGTAACCAACGATAAAAGTATAATATTCCAAAAAAGCCAACAACTCGTTGGAATACACACAGCAAAACAACACTTTAATACAAAATAGTAAAAATATAAAACATGTGAGCGCTTTCAGAGTCCTCTCTGCTTTCTCAGACATACTACAGTAACTGCTGCTCTTGTTTAAATAATGATACATCTAGGTTGTATCCAATCAGTTAACAGCATCTTGATTGAATAAATAAAAGTTAAAGGCATACACTATACAAACACTATATAAACAATCAATCATATAAATAGTGAACTTAAAATATATGTAAAAAGATGCTCTATAAAATTAGTGATAAAACTGTAAAATATATGTACAAATATTAGACGATGTGACCAAACATGGTAATCAATGTTTCAAAAGCCCTGTTCCTAAGAAAAGGTTTCAGTGAAACCTTACTATTTAGTTCAGGTGGTCTGTCAGCCTGAAGCCTAATTATCCATTCTTGTTCTGAGGCTTCGGTCTTGTTGTTCATGTTCCCACCTCTTTTATTATCTTGTATAATATGTAACACTAGAAACTTGAAGGTGTGTGTGGCTCCCTCCTTTATAACGTGCATCACTAACGCACTTGTCTCTCTTTTATTTTTAATGTCCCTCACATGTTCTAGGACTCTATCTTTGAGTAGCCAATTAGTTTTACCTATATAGTAGGCTGGGCATTTTGTACAGAAACCAAAGTATACAACATTCTTACTAGAGCAGTCTGTATAAAAGCATGTATCAATGCTGAACTTTCTAGTTGGGGATGTATACTGCCCCCCTCCAAATATGAAGGGGCAGTCTGTACACCTTCTACATGGAAATGTACCTAGCCTATCAGACCTTGCATAGTGGTCTCCATCTAACTTTCTTATAGCACAACTGTCTTTATAATGACATGTTGTTTTTGAAGATAAACAAGGGTGTAGCCCCTATAACACCTTCTAGTTCATCCAGAGATGCCAGAGATATAGACAAACACATTAAAGTGGCTTGGAATGAGAGAAGAGAGAGGTACAAGCCCTATTATGACAGGACGAGAATCAGCCAGGATAACCAAAGTAACTATGCCACCAGTACCACAGTAACCAGGAATCCAGAGAATGATGTATTACGTTTTCCATTAACATTTGCAAGTAATATCAGTACAGTCTGTGATATAATTAAAATAATTGGGGCATATTGTTAAATGTGGATGAACTAGAAGGTATTATAGGGGCTACACCATTGTTTACCTTCAAAAACAACATGTTGTTAAAAAGACAGTTGTGCTATAAGAAGTTAGATGGAGACCACTATGCAAGGTCTGATAGGCTAGGTACCTTTCCATGTAGAAGGTGTACAGCCTGCCACTTCATATTTGGAGGGGGGCAGTATACACACCCGACTAGAAAGTTCAGCATTGATACACACTTTTATACAGACTGCTATAGTAAGAATGTTGTATACTTTGGTTTCTGTACAAAATGCCCAGCCTACTATGTAGGCAAAACTAATCGGCTACTCAAAGATAGAGCCCTAGAACATGTAAGGGACGTTAAAAATAAAAAAGAGACAAGTGCGTTAGCGATGCATGTTATAAAGGAAGGAGCCACACACACCTTCAAGTTTCTAGTGTTACATATCATACAAGATAATAAAAGAGGTGGGAACATGAACAACAAGACAGAAGCCTCAGAACAAGAATGGATAATTAGGCTTCAGGCTGACAGACCACCTGGACTAAATAGTAAGGTTTCACTGAAACCTTTTCTTAGGGACAGGGCTTTGAAACATTGATTATTATGTTTGGTCACATCTTCTAATATTTATACATATATTTTACAGTTTTACCACTATCTAATTTTATGGAGCATGTTTTTACAGTTTTGTACATATATTTTTAGTTCACTATTTATATGATTCATTGTTTATATAGTGTTTGTATAGTGTATGCCTTTAACTTTTATTTATTCAATCAAGATGCTGTTAACTGATTGGATATGACCAAGATGTATCATTATTTAAACAAGAGCAACAGTTACTGTAGTATGTCGGAAGAAGCAGAGAGGACTCTGTGAAAGGGCTCACATGTTTTATATTTTTACTATTTTGTATTAAAGTGTTGTTTTGCTGTGTGTATTCCAACGAGTTGTTGGCTTTTTTGGATCTTTTTGAAATGGCTGCACTTTGACTGCACTTTGCAATGTAACTAGACTTTGCACACTGCAAACTCTTTGAAGTAATTGCACCGTAATAAAGCACACACTCTGCAAACACTATGCACACTCTGAGATACTTCGAACAACTCTAGCTATGCTTTGAATGGCTTTGGTCAATTCAGAATAGTAGTTTGTGCTCAAACACAGCCTTTTACTAAAAACATGCAGTCGCCTTGCCCTTTAACCTTAATTTGCCCTTTTTATTGTACTCGTTATGCCCTTTTAATCTCTTATCATGCTCAATATACTTTTCTTGTACCTGTTTTGCTTTAAACATGCTTGTTATGCAAACCAAAGGTAATTCTCAGCCCCATATGAGTATATTTGCTAGTTTTATCAAATATCATGGTTTTGAACATTTTGTTTAATTAATAATGTGGTCTCTGCCCTTCGTTTGCTTAATAATATGTTTTGTGCTACTCATTAAATAATGTTGTTTTGTGCCTTATAAATGCTCCATTTCATTTTCTTTGCAAAATAAATCATGTGTGCAGTTTTCATTACCTTTAATTCATTTGTGGTCCTTTTTTGTTTGTCTGAGCTCCATTTCAATCAACCTGCTTAGTCTGCCTTTCCCTTCAACTCTGTACCTCATGGCTTGAAGAAGTTGTCTCTTAATCCCGGTTCTGGCACCAAGTCAGTCATCTGGTCAGGATAAAACAGACGAACATTCATGGGTTCAGTTTAAGCAGCTTTATTGCACACAAATACATCAGGAATGAAGCTTTGCAACTTAAACTTAAAAAAATGTATAAACAGACTGACTGCCACACTCATACATGTTAAAACTCTAGCTGTTCTCCCAAAATGGCTCTGCTGCCTGCACGTGCTTGCATCTGGAAATGCTTCTTAATGGTACATACACACACACACTGATCTACAGATGGTGGAAATAATGTTTTCAGAAGGGTAGTTAAATATGAATGAGTTAGCCGTGCTGAGAAAAGTATGAGATTAAAACAGATTGTCAAATTCACAATTCCATGGTATACAAAAAAATCAGTTATTACATGAAGGCAAATGATATTGGTAAGTTATTACAGGAAAGCATAAGACCCTTGCAAACCAACAAGCACACCGCTCAACCTGTAAGTGCAAGAAATATGGACAAAGACAAAAAATAATTGGAGGGGGAGATAAAGACCCAAAACCAGGCCAGATAAGTACTGCCCTAATAAACTTAGAAAATTGCTAGAAAAACATTTTTTGTGTTAGCATTCATTTACTAAAGAATATAAAGTCTGAAACTCAGATGCATGTTATTAGTTACTGACTTCAAGCTTCAACTTCAAGCTTCAATAATTTACTAGAAAACCATCAGTTTTGTAAGGAACATGGCAAAAGAATAAGGTAAAAGTCTGGACAGCTGAGAGATGATGCAAATAAGTGCAGTTTATTCATTATTCTAGATGTTGAGCAGAGGAGAGGAAATCTTTTTTGCCTATCTGTAAATTCCTTTTTTATGTGAAAAAAAATCTTAGGTAACCTAGGTCTCAGGCATAACCACACGGAAAAGTTTGCATTTTATAGTAATTTATACCTAGATGGTGTACTAGCCAATAAACTGTGCCCTCCTGTTTTTAATTTTAGTGATGTGCTGGCAACCTCACAACTCATGTGGGCTGGGGGCCTGTGAGGTCTGTGTGAGCCAGTTATATCTTTTGATCTGATTCTCATGTGGATCTGAAATTAGCCAATATCCCTTAAATTCGATCCTGTGTTCCCAATTGTGCTGAGTCTGTGGTTCCTTAAACAGAGGTTGTAGGGAAGCAAATTTTTAATAACAGACCAGAAACTAAGCTGAACTCCTATATAGTGAAAACCACTAAGGATGGAGAAGGTTCAGTCTAGTAAAAGTCCTTTTATTCAGGTTAGCTTAGACAGAAGAGCACTTTCTGATCAACATTGAAAAACTGAGTAGTTTTTATCATAAAATTGGTGGGTGTATTTGTGTCCAAGTCAGCACCCCTGGGTGTGTCCAGTGTATGGGAGGGCCCATGGAGTTGTGACTTGAAACATTACATTAATCCATTTCCAAAATTAACCTTCTGATGCTAAAAATCACCTTATAATCAGTAGTTCTTTTCATACCAATAAATGGAACAATAATTAAGCAATAACTAAACTGTTGTATGTATTGTTTTGTTTTAATGGGAATACCATACTTATGGATATCTTAAAGAACTATTGATTCTAAGGTAATTTTTGGCACAAAAAAAGGATCATTTTTGGGGCGATTCATGTAACCTTCACAGGCCTTCCCAGACTGTGGATACACCTTGGGGGGCTGGCTTAAACACAACCACATGCACTGATTTTTATGATAAAACTAACCTGAATAAAATGACTTTTACTGGACTGAACCTTCTCCATCTATTGTGTTTTTACTAGAGAGCATTTCGGCTTAGTTTTTGGTCAGTTATTAAAATTTGCTTCCCTAAAGCTTCTGTGTAAGGAACCATGGACTCAGCACCATTGGGAACACAGGACTGAATTTAAGAGATATCAGCTAAGTTAAGTTCCACCTGTGAGTCAAATCAAAAGATATAACTGGCTCACATGAACCTCACTATAACTAAAGTAATTTTCTGTTGTTAGATGATATACTATGTAAAAAGAGCATGTGTGGCTACTGAAAGGAATTTGTATTATTTCTAACCCAGAAAAGGCTGAATTCACAGAAAATAATTTTGTCTGAAAATAAAAATAGCCTTTTACATTATTTTACAGTAAGTAGGGTTATTAGATGATAGATGGGACAGGCAACTCCAAAATGTCAGTCATGGAATTAAATGTGCAGTGAAAGTAAAAAGAGCAAAATCCATTGCATTTGCTCTAGAAATTATGACCTGTTTTTACCTGATGTGATGGCAGTCCAGAAAGCCCAGATCATAGTGATAGACAAATGCCACAAAACTGAGTCTACATAACTGTCAAGAAACATGTTACACATGCCCGCAGTAACTTAGAACCTAGAATGAAAGCAATATTCTTCATTCTAGCAGTGCATCCACACCAACATCCAGGACAGTGTTCATAGTCACTTGCGTAAATGCAATAGGGGTATCCTTGATGCTTACAAATGAGCATTCTAAAGGTGAGATTCATAGAGGCCACTTATGCTAATGCGAAATACCTTAAACATTATGAGCTGCAAATGAGAAATGTTGTAAAGTGGCATATGCTAATGAGGTGGTTTTGCGATTCACAGTCCGACATCCACATGGTATGCACATCCATTGTTGAAAGCGATGCTTCGCCTTTGATATTGAAGTTGCAATCCACACACTTGCCCCCAGCCACCTCTTCAGTAGTTTGTCTTAAGTAGGAACAAGCACTAAAATCACACAAAGTAAGTTATTTTACCCAGTGATCATTTCAGCAATCTGATCATGTATGCACAAGCACTTCCCTGGCACACAAATGAATTAATTTCCCCTGCAACTCCTTCTGGAGTGTGTCCATGTATCCACAAGAACCAAAATGAAACATTTCCAAGGACCCATTCAGTAGTATGTCCAAATATGCACAAGCACCAAACTGAAATAGTTCTCCAAGCAATCCCTTCAGTGGTTTCAACAAGTATGTACAAGCACCAACATGAAACATTTCCCCAAACAGTCCCTTCAGTAATATGTCCATGTATGCACAATAACCAAAATGAAACATTTCCCTCAAGGACCCCTTCAGTAGTATATTCATGTCTGCACATATATTTGACTGACACCAAAATGAAACATTTCCTCTAAGATCTCCTGTGGTAGTATATCCATGCCTTGCACAAGCACTTGACTGACTCAAAAATGTAACATTACCCCCAATGACCCCTTTAGTAGAATATCCATGTCTGCACAAGCACTTCGCTGACTCTAAAATTAAAGATTTCACCCAATGACCACTTCAGTTGCATGTCCATTAAGCAGGGGTGGCTCATGCTATAGGACTGCAGCCCCCCCCCCACCTGTAGAAAGAAAAAAGAAAAGAATAAAAAAATAAATTGTGAGTCCCCCCACCTGTAGAAAGAAAAAAGAAAAAAAAATTGCGAGTCCCGGAACCCCACACATGCGTGCTTGGAGTTCCTGGTACTCAGAACTCCAGACTGCTGTCTGAGGCAGTCCAGATAGGGAAGAAAGGGATCTCTGCCCTGCCAGCCCAGAAGTCTGTGCGGTGATGACCGCACAGACCAGAAGGACACCGAACTGCATTGCCTGCAGGCTGTAGGCTCCAGCCTACTCTCTTCTCACGAGGAAACCAGTACAACTTGCGTGGGCTACTACGGAGGATGGACGGTTGATCTGTATAGAGTGGGCTGCTGCAGAGGACAGATTCAGGCTGCTACAGTGGATGAATGGAGTTTGCTCTGCTGCTATGGAGGTAGGGTGTGTGATTCAGGACTGATCTGGCTGCTATGGAGGACAAATGGTGTGTGTGTGTGTGTGTGTGTGTGTGTGTGTGTGTGTGTGTGTGTGTGTGTGTGTGTGTGTGTGTGCCTGTGTGTGTGTGTGCCCGTGTGTGTCTATGGATAATTGCAATGAAAATATTTCCACATAAATACTTTAAACTGTAGAGTAGAATTCACCTAGCGAATGATGCAACAGGTGAGAATTCTGGTTAGTCTGACTTTATATTTGTATGTGTACACAGAGACAGAACACCATTTAAAATATTTGAAAAGGATGGGGCTGAGATAAGTATGAATGCAGCACTGATATGGTGCTTCTTTTTAGTTTTCTGTTTCCTCACCAATGTTTTACCGGCCTTGGACATCAAAGCAAATTCTCTCTCTAACTCTGTTGATTAAACTTTCCATTAAAGCAGTGTTGTAAAGGTAGTGTACAACTTTCGCAGACAGAGCTTCATTGTAATGTGACTCTTATGTTGCTGTGGTTGCTGTGGCAACTAAACTCTTATGAATTTTGCCTTCAGTAATCTAGATAATTAAGTGCGTTACAGTGTATTCAAAATGAGGAGACAGGACATCATGTAAGACGGTAAATAAATGGCAACCCGGTATGTGTTTTTGTCAGTGAATCAATATCTATAAAAGTACTTTAAATAAAGTAATCTAAAAAATCATGAGTAAAAACCTGCATCCATGAATAATATGAAAATGCTAAGAGAATACAATAAAGAAAGAAAAGTGTATGTTCTAACTTGTATGAAGAAGACAGTAAAGAAAATTAAGGAATTAGCAAAACTAATTAAAAGCTAAAACAACAATAAACAAGAGACTGGCTCCATCTTATCCAGAAGGGGCAGAGGTGCATGTGGGCTAAGTAGGAACATCTCAGTAACTGCAGATGTAATTTAAGATGGTAGGGAGAAGTAAATATGAAAGAATCAGAAGAGACAACAGGCAGTAATGTAGTAGGTAAAAGCAGAAAGGCAGAGAACACAAGCTGGGGAAGACTCGGGACAAAGTTGAATTGTGTTACTGTGGGACAATGTCTGGGTGGGAAGATAGTACATCTGCAGTTGTAAATACTGGAGGTAATGATGGACATTACTGGAAGTATACAGACCTGGGCCAGTGACACAAAGAATATGACATGGAACTGACAGGGTATAGTTTTTCAGGTTTGAGTAAAAAGCAATGGATGGTGGACTGCACCAGTCTATTAAAATGAGACCATCAAAAGTGAGGTCATACAGAACAAGGAACATAATCCAATAAAGGTTGCATAAGATCCAGCAGTGTCATGAAGATTAAGGCAGAGGGAAGGGGAGAACTGATAAAAGATAAATATAGTGCATCATACCTAATAGTGACAAGGGAGGAAGATGGGGGATTTTGGGAAAACAAAATGTAGTAGTAGTAAATAGAGGAGAGTTCTACTCATCCAAGGTCTGAAAATGTCAGAAGCACTCTTAGAAATATGGAATCTGTGAGAACAGAGAAAGAGAGACTGGGAAGTGATTGAAGGCATATTCAGTCTAATGGTGAAGGACTGTACCAGAAGGACAGCATTCTAGATGTGGCCCTTAAGAAGATGTAAAGGGTTAGGAATATCTATATGAAGGCACCAACAGTCAACACAGATCATGCAGCTGTATGGTTTAGAGTAGGAGAAGGGACAAACGAAACATACAAAAATGATGGTGCAAAATTTTGTATAGTGGACATTACTGAGCCAGCAGAAAAGGTTAAAGACAATTTAGGGGGTTGGAGGTACACTGAGGGATTCAGGGATGCTGGATTCAAGGTTAAGGGCAGGGAGATGAAATAAAGGAAAAAAAAAAGAAAAGGCCAATTTGCTACTTGAGAATGTGAGGATAGCTATCAGGGCAAAGATGAAGCATGCAAGAATTGGAAGGGAGAGGGTACAGAGAACAAGAATACAAGCTACAGGAATTTGTTCAGGTGTTTTGTGCTAAGACATTGACAGCTATGGTGAGAACTGAATTCACTAAATGGTAGCCATTTACATTTCAGTCTTCCTCTCTTTCACAAAACAGTTGATTTGGCATAATGGTATGTTGCTCTGGCTGTTTTGCACAGGGTCCTGGGTTCAAGGCTTGGCAGTAAAATGTACGGTGGTAACACAGCAACTTTCCAACATTATACAAGCAATGTTTAAAATGTGTCCCTGGTTTTTGGGCTTTTGCCCCCCCCCAATAAATATTGGCATTTTCCAGATTTCTTGTGCTGCAAAGTTCAGAGATACAGCTGAGTGTCGAGCAGATTTTACAAGGAGCTGAGAGCTGCAGGGGAACAAAAGTTTAGTGCTGCTTATGCTGAGTCAGCTTGCATTGTTAATAGCACAACAGGTAGTGTACTTGCTTTTGATGCATTAAGCTGTGAGTTCTACTCCCACAGTAGATAGATGCATTGCTGATACTGTACTGTGTTGTAAAGGGGGTCGATGCTGCAGTGCTTTCTGGCAAAGATACCTCATAACTATGAACCTTTTATCAGTTTGCCATCTATTCCCTATTGCAATATTACTAGCAATTTATTCCTCAAGGGCAACAGGCACTTTATTTGCAGATGAAACAATGAAATATGAAGATGTTCATCGTGTTTCACTGTTGCAGTCATGACTGTAGGGTTCTCCCCTGCCGGCAGGCAGTCCTCGGTCGGCCAGAATCCCAAAGTCTGGGTCCGGCGTCGGCTGTTCAACCATGCTCCCTGACATCAGAGCGCCAGGAGTACAAAGCTGACAGCTGATGCCATCTTCTCCAGTCTTTCTTGCCGTGCGGTGATAGCAGTTCGCAAGTGCCGGTCGGCTGACTCCTGATGATTTTTTCTGATAAACTTCAGTCCGAAGACTTTCTTCTCTACTCAAAGCTAAGTACCCCATTGGGGAAACTTTTTCTTGCTCCAGTCCAATGTCAGAAAAAGTTAATAATTGCATTTCATGTGGGAAGCAAATACCTTATAAGTATTTTCATTCTTACTGTATTCCTTGCTTAGGCCCTGACCACGACGTCGCTAGTTGTCGATTTTGTGCTAGATTCAATCAATGTACAATTAAACAAAGGTACGATTTTGCTTTTCATTACTTCGGTAGGCGCTTTAACTACAAAATGTCGTCGGATACAGTTCCGGCTACCGGAGTTCACAAAAGTCGCAAGGATAAAGACAGGCCTCCGAGGTCCAAATCTGATGATAGCGCACAAGCGGAGCCAGCTTCAGGTTCGGCCGTCATCAGTGAGGTGCTTTTGCAGCCCCTGTCATCGGCCATTTCAGAACCGATGGCCGAAATGGACTCTCATGAGGAGCCAACAAGGCCTTTAAATATCTCTATTGCAGGACATTCAGATAATGCTCCTTCGGATGGGTCCATAGCCGCTGTACAGGTACCGGCTTCCAAAGAGGTTTTCAGGCCTACTCAGCTTATAATAAAGGCAAAGCCAAAGACAAAGGCAAAGACTCCTTCTAAATCAAAGACTGCAAAACAGGCCTCTTCTGAACCGGCTCCCAAGTCACAGAAACAGTAACTCAAGATGGCGGAGGATTTATTTACTATGATTAGGGGTTCACATCCCCCTCCAGATAAAAGGCCAAGGCAAGATGTTTATTATGATTCCTCTGATGACCAGGAATATTCTTTCCCTCCTTATGAGGATTCTGATGCTGAGGAATCTATTCCCTCAGGTTCTCCCCCTGAGGATTTCTCTTTTGGGGAAACTTTGCATGAAATGAGGGAAGATTTCCACTGGGAAGGACAGGAGTATTCAGAATCTAAGAAAAGACTAAGGGATTTTCTTCTTCTCCCCCATCATAGACCCCTGGCTATTCCTCCTGTTTTGGATATTGTGGATGATGCTTTTTAGGAGGCTAAATTAACCCCTGATTCTTTTCCTCCTGCTCCTGTCAAGCCGGATAGATATTACAGGGTTCCTGATTCCCACCAGTTTTTATACAAGAACCCTTTTGCTGACCCTGAAACCATTTCTCAGGGCCCTAAGGGAGTTAAGGCCACTTCTGCCAAAAATCCCATTCCCACTGAAAAGGACTCTAGATCTTTAGAAAGATGGGGCAAAAAAGCGTACACTTCTGCTACTTTGTCCATCAGGGCTTTAAACTGTCAGTTTCATATGCTGAAATACCAGGAATTTCTCTTGTCTGTTTTAAAACAAAAGCTTACTTCCATTTCTGCCTGTGCAGATGATAAGGAATTACATGACTTATTACATGCCACTGAGCAAGTTGGAAAGCATGGTTTACACTGTGGATTTGATGCCTTGGAGGCTTCTTGTAGGGCTGCTGCCTCCGGCACAGTCATTAGAAGGCATGCATGGCTAAAGGAACAAAATTTGCCAGAACAAGTGAAAGCTAAATTATTGGATGCTCCTGTTCAGCATAATGTTTTGTTTGGATCAAAAGCTGAAGAAGTGATTAAAAAGATGGAGGATAAGGCGAAATCCATGCAAACAGTTAAAGATTTCTTACAAGTACAGCCACCAAGATTTAGCAGAAATTGGCCTTCTAAAAATTGGTCCTTTCCCACTTCAGACAGGCCTTCGAGGGGTAGATATAGACACTCCAGAGGAAGGCCTCAAACACAAGGTTCTTATAGACCAAGACAGTGGACTGCTTCCACCCCTAGGGGAGGAGAGGACAGGTCACAAACTCATAGGAAACAAACTCAATGACTCCCTCTGTTGGGCTGCAGGAACTTCTTGCCTGGAAGCCCCTCTCGGAGGAAAACTCTCTCTCTTTTATCAAAATTGGACTCATATAACCCAAGACAAGTGGGTTCTGGATGTGGTTTTAAGAGGTTACAAATTCCATTTTCATACCCTGCCAAGGCCAAGTGGATGGCCAGACCCAGGGACGTCGGGAGGCATACGCACTGTACTGATTTCAGTACAACTTATGTAGAAGGGGGGGTAGCATTTTAAATTTTCTGTTTTTTCACGCTTTACTGCACGATGACGTCAGCGCGCTTTAGGCAGCCAGTCGGAATCAAGCTCCAAATGCTTTCCGAGCGGGAGGAGGGGATAGCATTTTAAATTTTCTTTTTTTCACACTTTACTGCACGTTGGGAGCTCCAAATGCTTTCCAAGCAGGAGGATTAAGGATCCGTTATGTTGGTCCGAGCGGGAGGAGGATTCCCGAGCTGGTCTCACTTCATGGAGGGTTGGTGAGTACTATGAAGTGGATTCCCAAGCTGGTGTGTGTGTGTGTGTGTGTGTGTGTGTGTGTGTGTGTGTGTGTGTGTGTGTGTGTGTGTGAGTGAAAATGCCCCAGGTGGGATGTACTGGTGTGATTACTCATGGTGGTGTGGTAGGGAATACCTCAGGCTTGAACCCTGTACCTTGTATGCAGGTGTTAAAGACCTGAATTCCCTACCCACCACCATTTGTAAAAAAATTGCAGATTTTTGCCTCATATTTGATCTGATTAATATCTGTATGTATCTGTGGGTTTTAAATATTGCAATGCTTGAAATTTGATGGTGCAGTGGTAGCAACGTAGCACTGATGCCTCACAGCTGTAGGTTCTTGGGTTTGGTTCTTGGCTGGGGTGCCTTCTTTGTGTGGGGGGGTCTGTATCTTCTCCCTGTGTTTGTGTGGGTTTGCTTTTGTGTCCTCCCATGTTACAAAGACATGTCTGCATTATTTTTTCCTGGGCCTCTGCTGAGAATTGTGTTTTTTTTTGTTCCAAGTCAGACTGTCCTGATTAACAAATTGACAGGCATTTAAACTTCAGACTTCAGGTTTCTGAATGTTTACTTCCTTACATATTTGATGGTGCAGTGGCAGTATTGTTGCCTTACAGCTGTAGGTTTTCTGGTTTGATTCTTGGCTGGGGTGCCTTCTGTGTGGAGTCTGCATCTTATCCCTGTGTTTGTGACATAATAAAACAACTTTTTATTCTAGCAATAAATATATACTAACACAACCTTTTTTATAGCAATTTTTTTAAGTTTATGACTATTTGAAATTTGTCCTTATTTTTGGGACTGTAATACGCTGTTATTGTCTTTGTCCAGGTTTTTTGTGCTAAGGTTGACAGCTATGGCAAGAACTGAATTCACTGAATATGTTTGAGGGCTGTATTCCCTCATTACTGGGTTTGTCCAGGTGTTTTGTGCTAAGAGGTTGACAGCTATGGTGAGAACTGAATTCATTAAATGATAGCCATTTAAGTTTCAGTCTTCCTCTTTACAAAGCAGGTGATTTGGCATAGTGGTATGTTGTTCTGACTATTTTGCACAGTGACCTTGGCAGTAAAATGTATGATGGTAACACAGCATTTTATTCTAGCAGCTTTCCAAGATTATACAAGCAATGTTTAATGTGTTCCTGTTTTTGCCTTTTGACCCACCCCAATAAATTTGGCTTTTTCCAGATTTCTTGTGCTAAGTTGAGATATAGTTGAGTATTGTAGATTTTACAAGGAACTGAGAGCTGCAGGGGAAGAGAAGTTTAGTGCTGATTATGCTAAGTTGGCTCACATTGCTAGTAGCACAAAATGTTGTGTACTTGCTTTTAATGCAGAAGGTTGCTGGTTCTACTCCCATAAGGGGTGAATGCTGCTGTACTGAAAGTTAAGACACTAACTATGAGCCTGTTATCAGTTTGCCATCCATTTCCTATTGCAATATTACTAGCTTATTATTAATGTAATTTAGGCAATTTATTCCTCAGGGGCATCAGACACTATTTTTCGTGAAGTCATGAAATATAAAGGTGATTGCTAGCAGCAACCTCTTCATTAGTTAGATTTATTTAACGTGGAATTATTTAGATGACCTTTTTTACTACTCCAGAGATTGCATATTATTTACTGATAATGGTGGACTGTAAAGTTTGACTAGACTTTTATGATGGAAATGTTCTGAATTGGGAAGTTTTGTTTCATTGTTTACTGGAAAATGTTCAAAGCAATAGGAAGGTGTATCAAAGAGCACATGTATGTTTCATATGCAAGGGCCTATGATTTAAAAGCAGCCCAGAATTAATTTTTATCTGCCACGGGTAAAATGTATTTTTCTTTGAATGTGGGTTTTAATGTTGTTTCAATGAATGTGAGTTTCAAGGGCAGATAAGTTTTAATGCCAAGTTTGTTTAGCAGATGTCTTAGTGTTTGTGCTGTAAAATGCAAAATAAAACTTTCAAATAAAGTTCAAATCATCATAGAAGTAAATCAGTATGCACATTAGTGTTTATGGTAAATGGAGTGAAATAGCAAAGCAATGGATCATTGGAATGGCTGCAGGGGGAGGCTCCATTCGACCATGGTTTTGTGAGGGGGAAGGGCGGCAAACTTAGCCCCAGCTGAACTATACCTCCCAACTGTCCAGATTTTCAAAGAATGAATAGATTTTTTGCTTCTTATTTTTGGTTTGTTCCTCAATTTGTGGTTTTCTGGCAAATGATTTAGGAATTAAGTCACTAAATAATGACACACTAGTTTCAGACTTTATAACCTTCAGAAAAATACATGCTAAAATAAGACCTGTTCTATCAACTGTCCCAGTTTATACAAGAGCAATTTTTAGTACTGTTTATATGTTCCCTCAATATATTTGGCCTTGTCCAGATTTATTGCATTAACAGGTTGAGAGGTACATGCAAATTGCTTTATAGAATTAGGCATAGCCAAACCTCAACTGTCCCTGATTTTGGCTCAAAATGTTGCTCTTCCCCTAATGATCCCTCCACAAAATATCAATTTTGGAAGAAAACATATAGGGTTTACTTTACTTTTATAAATAACTGTAATGATCAGAGTTATACATTACTTTTATTTCAGAAATGCATGTAGATTCTCTAATTTTGTCAGCTGCTCTAAGTTAACTGTGCTCATATTAAAATGGTGTCCCTCCTTTGACAGGTTCCCAGCTGCATTGTCTGGCAATTTTATATTTTTGCATCAAATTTTTGGTCCGTTTTTCATAAAATTGCAGTTTTCTGGCAAATTAGTGGCAAATTGTTAAAGACTGAAGTTAGAAAATAATGCAGACATTTCAGTTTCAGATTTCATACCTTTCAGAAAATTCAGACTGATGCAAGACCTACTACTATTCTATTATCTTTCTAAGTTTATAAGAGCAATATTTTAAAAAAATGTCCTTATTTTTGGGCCTTTGCCTCAGTTTTATTTATGAGTTTGTTGCTGTAAGAGGTTGAGAGGTTTTGTGTGTGTGTGTGTGTGTGTGTGTGTGTGTGTGTGTGTGTGTAGGTAGGTAGCATACCTCTCAACTGTCCAAATTTTGCAGAATGTCCAGATTTTTGCCCCATATTTTGTCTGTTCCTCATAAATTTTGTGATTTTCTAGAAAATCATTGAAGGCTGAAATTGCTAAATAATGACAGACATTTGAGCTTCAGACTTCATGTCCTTTAGAAAAATTCATACTAGCACAAATCCTGTTATTCTAGCAACTTTCTAAGTTCACGAGAACATTATTTAATATCTGTCCCTGTTTATTTTAGGCTTTGTCCATATTTCTTGCACTAAGAGGTAGGTAGGTGTGTGTGTGAATGAAACATCCTAGTTAGTGGTAGCAGGTGGTTAGTAATTTACTCAAGCTCAAAACCTGTACCTTAGTTACAGAAAACAAAAGCATAAAGTCTCTACCCCAACTACCATGCTGCATTTTTCAAAGAACTGACATTTCAGGTTAATTTTCATTTCAAGGAACCGAGTTTGAGTGAATTTATATTATATTACTGAAGAGGCATTACAGCGAATGCCTCTTCATCGACACTAAAAGAGCAAACCATGAATTACGAGAATGGCCGTAGCTTGGCTGGAGAGGGGGGTAGCAGTTTGAGAGCTGTCAGTACAAATTTGAAAATCCTAGCTACACCCCTGGCCAGACCTTCCAAAACATCAATGGACAGAGGCCTTAAACCAGGTGGATGCTGTTTTGGCTATGAAAGCCATAGAACTGGTTCCACTTTCAGAGATGGGACAAGGTTTTTACTCAAGTCTCTTTGTAGTCCCCAGGAAGCAAAACTCATGGAGACCCATTCTGGATCTGTCAGTCTTGAACACCTTTCTAGAGATTCCAAAATTCAAGATGCTTACTCTACAGCAGCTACTTCCAATGCTGTCCAAAGATGCTTGGATGGTAACTTTGGATTTAAAGGAGGCATATTTACACATTCCTATCAGGCAGGAACGCAAAAAATACCTCAGGTTTAAGGCCGGATCGAGGCACTTTCAATTCTCTGCACTGCCCTTTGGATTGGCTACTGCACCCAGGGTCTTCAACAAATGCCTGGCTCCATTAGTAGCTTACTGCAGACTCAAGGGAATTCAAATTTACCCTTATGTGGACGATTGTCTAATTCAGGCAGACAGCAAGGATGTCTTACTCCAGCATCTAGAATTTGTTCAGAACCTCCTCAAGTTCCCGGGTTTCTCTGTAAACATAAAAAAGTCAAATTTGACACCCTCACAACAGATACATTTTCTGGGTGCTCTTCTAAACACCACAACCCAGATGGCATTTCTAACATCCGAAAAACAGTTACAGCTGGCTTGAACTTTCAAAACCTTGGCAACTTTAACTCAGCTATCTGCAAGGAGATTCCTGCAGGTTCTGGGTTACATGGCCTCCTACATCCTTCTCGTACCATATGCAAGACTACACATGAGGAAAATACAGTGGTACCTAAAAAGTGTATGGTCTCAGCATTGCCATAGTTTAGACATACTGATCTCCATCCTTCCTTGCCTTCAAAAGGAATTTCTTTGGTGGTCCAGGGCATGTACTCTAAACAAAGGGAAACCCTTCTGTCTGCCTCCTGCCACTCAGATTCTAACCACAGATGCCTCAGATTATGCTTGGGGAGCCCATTTTCAGGGCAACTGTCTGCAGGGCTTTTGGACAAAGGATCAGAAGCACCTGCATATCAATTTAAAGGAAATGTTAGCCATCCAGGAAGCTCTACTGGCCTTCAGGGATCTTTTACATCCAGGACAACTACTAATACAGACAGACAACACCACAATTTTGTGGTACATAAACAAGCAAGGGGGATCTCATTCCTATCCCCTTTGCAGACTAGCCATGGATCTATGGAACACAGCTCTAGCTTGCAATCTGGACCTTTAAGCTCAGTTTCTACCAGGGAAGCTAAACTTCCTGGCAGACAGTCTGAGCAGAAACCTTTCGGATCCACACGAATGGATGCTGGACACCAAAATATTCAGGATGATAACAGCAGTCTGGGGATGTCCTCACATAGACCTCTTTGCATCCCACCTCAATCATCAACTACAGAATATTTGCACCAGGACTTTCCACAAAGAGGCTTGGAAAGTGTATGCCCTATCATTCAGTTGGAGGAACCTTTCGGGATATGCCTTTCTGCATCTTCCTCTTCTTCCACGGGTATTATTAAAGATAAAACAGGACAAGCCCAAGATGATAATCTTGCTGGCCCCAAATTGGCCTTGACAGTTTTGGTATCCAACTCTAAAAAACCTATGTCTGGAGCCCCCTTGGGTTTTACCTCAGTCTCCGAACCTTCTGTCCCAACATCAGGGTCAGGTTCTACACTCTCATGTCAGAACTCTCAGCCTGGCGGCCTGGTTAATCCAGGGCCTTTGATTTCTTCTTTCCTACCCAAGCAGGTTATGGATGTCATTTTGGAAGCCAGACGTCCTAGTTCTAGAAAATCTTATGCAGGAAAATGGAAAAGATTTTGTTCCTGGATGCAGGCTCAGGATTCTGATCCTCTTCTTCCGAACATTCCTTTAATTTTACTTTACTTGACAAATCTCTTACATAAGGGCCTCTCTTTCTCTTCCATTAAGATTCATGCCTCTGCTATTTCTGCTCATTATAATACAGACCCTCCAATCTTTTCCCACCAGCTCATGAGACAGTTTCTCAGGGGAGCTAAGAACTTAAGACCTCCTAGATCTCCTCCCATTCCTGTTTGGGATCTCAACTATGTTTTGGAAACACTGACCTTGCCTCCTTTTGAGCCTGCTGCCTCTTCTGACATCAAGTTTTTATCTTGGAAGACAGCTATTTTGTTAGCCCTAACCTCTGCCAGGAGAGTTTCAGAGTTACAAGCTCTTATGGCTGTGGAGCCTTATATTATTTTTCATCAAGACAGAGTGTCTTTGTGGACTAATCCTACCTTCATGCATAAGGTGGTTTTCAAAGTGGCTTTAAATCAGACTATCCACTTGCCTACCTTTTTCCCCACTCCTCAAAATAAAGGGGAAAGGATCTTACATTCCTTGGATGTACACAGACAACTACGTTTTTACCTGGACAGAACCAAGGACATCAGGAAATCAGAGCAATTGTTTGTTTCTTATGCTTCAAGTTCACAAGGTAAAGCCATTTCAAAACAGACCATTTCTAAATGGATTGCTCATGGAATCAGATTTTGTTATTCTCACTATGGAAAGCAAATCCCAGGGAGTATAAGGACTCATTCCACCAGAGCTGCTGCCACTTCTGCGGATTTTCTCAGGGGAGTTCCTACCAAGGACATTTTGGAGGCTGCAACTTGGAGTTCAGTGCATACTTTTTCTAAGCACTACAATCTACCTCTCTACTCTAAGTCTAGGGCAGGCTTTGCCTCTGCAGTCTTGCAGGGTCTTTTAGCCGCCCCTTCTTTTTTATGACCTCCTCCCTTTCTTTCAGCTTTGGGATTCTACCCTACAGTCATGACTGCAACAGTGAAACACGATGAACATAGTACAGTTATGTACACCTACCATAAATGTAGATGTTCGAGTGTCTTCACTGTTGCAGTCTGGTTTCCTCCTCCTATCCCCTCTTGTTTTTACTTTTGTGTGGTTCCTTTTTTTACCATTCTTCTGAGGTGTATTTGCAAAGGATATGGGACCTTTTTCATTTTGGGACTCCTGACATCTGGGGCAAGAAAAACTGGAGAAGATGGCGTCGGCTGTCAGCTTTGTACTCCTGGTGCTCTGACGTCAGGGAGCATGGTTGAACAGCCGACGCCGGACCCAGACTTTGGGATTCTGGCCAACCGAGGACTGCCTGCCGGCAGGGGAGAACCCTACAGTCATGACTGCAACAGTGAAGACACTCGAACATCTACATTTATGGTAGGTGTACACAACTGTACTTTGTTTGCTAGCAGCAACCTCTTCATTAGTTACAGATCTCTTTAATGTGGAATTATTTAGATGACTTTTACTTATTCAGAGATTGTGCATATTTACTGATACTGGTGACTGTAGAAGTTTGAGTAGACTTTTATGATGGAAATGTTCTGAATTGGGCAGTTTTGTCATTATTGGTGCATGCATTTTGTTTTATTGTTTACTGGAAAAATATTGAAAACAATAAATTTAAAACACCCTCTAACAACTGTACTGTGATGTACAAGGAATATAATTTAATACAATCAGGAAGGTGTATTAAAGAGCACGTCTATGTTTCGTGTGTAAAACACCTATGATTTGAAAACAGCCCAAAGTTAATCTTTATCTGCCACTGGCAAAATGTATTTTCTTTGAATGTGGGTTTCAATGAGCATTGAATGAATGTGAGTTTTAAGGGCAGAGAAGTTTTAATGCTAAGTCTATTTTCATTGTGAAACTGCATTGCTTTGTTTAGCAGATATATATTAGTGTTTGTGCTGTAAAATGCAAAATAAAACTTTCAAATGAAATCCAAATCATCGCAGAAGTAAATCAGTATGCACATTAGTGTTTATGGTAAATGGGGCGAAATAACCAAGGAATAGGACATTAGAATGGCTGCATGGGGGATGCTCCATTCAACCATGATTTTGTGAGGGGGGAAGGGCAGCAAACTCAAAGATAGCCCCGGCAGAATTATACCTCTCAATTGTCCAGATTTTTGCAGAATGAATAGATTTTTCCTTCTTATTTTTGGTTTGTTCCTCAAAATTTGTGGTTATCTGGCAAATCATTTAGGAATGAAGTCACTAAATAATGACAGACATTGAGTTTCAGATGTCATAACCTTCAGAAAAATGCATGCTAAAAGAAGACCTGTTATTCTATCGACTGTCTTAAGTTTATACAAGAGCAATTTTTAGTATTGTTTGTATGTTCCCCAATATATTTGGCCTTGTCCAGATTTCCTGCATTAAGAGGTTGAGAGGTACGTGCAAATAAATCACTTTATAGAATTAGGAATATCCAAACATCTTAACTGTCCCTGATTTTGGCTCAAAATGTTGGCTCTCCCCCTAATAATCCCTTTGCAAAATGGCAATTTTGGAAGAAAACGTGGAGGGTTTACAATTATAAATAACTGTAATGATCAGAGTTATAGATTACTTTTATTTCAGAAATACATGTAGATTCTCTTATTTTGTCAGCTGCTCAAGTTAGCAGTACTAATATTAAAAAGGTGTGGCAATTTTATTTTTGGTCCATTTGTCATAAAATTGTGCTTTTATGGCAAATTAGTAGCAAATCATTAAAGACTGAAGTTAGAAAATAATGACAGACATTTGAGTTTCAGATTTCATACCCTTCAGAAAATTCATACTAATGCAAGACCTACTACTATTCTGTTATCTTTCTAAGTTTATAAGAGCAATATTTAACAATTGTCCTTATTTTAGGGCCTGTGTCCCACTTCTATGTATGGCTTTGTCCAGATTTCTTGCTCTAAGGTTGAGAGGTGCCAGAGCCATCACCTTCAGCCAGAGACATTTCAAATTGTGACATACTTGTTGCACCCCACTCCCCCATGTAGTGACTCTGGATGTTTCCAAGCAAGGCAAGGAGCAGTTATGCAGTGTAAGTGTGCAGAGTATTCCCCCATCTAAGGTAGACACAAGTACGACAGTGGCTTTTCATCTGTCCTTGATTTTGCAGAATGTTCTGGTTTTCTGTCATATTTTTATACTGTTGATTTATGCTTCTTCTTATTCAGAAAATGCATGCTGTTGCTGTGCCCTGTTGCTCTGTGTTTAAGTAGCAATGCTTTAATGACCATCAGGTAAGCTTGTCGGAGATTGTAAGATGCAAGTAAGCTTTAATAAGCATACTGTTAAAGAATTACCAACATTGAAAGCCTTTCTGTTGCCATGCAGAGAATATTTACATAACTAGATAACGTATAAGCCTTAGGTATTGAAATGCATATGACAGTATTTGTAATAAAGGACAGGATTACAGTATTTTCAGAAGATCATTATATTTGTTGGAGACTTGCAGTCATCTTTGCTGGTTTTACCCATAAACTAAACTGCCAATCTATTATGTGTGGTCCATAACTTGTGCAGTAATCCTTTAAGCAATTTATCTTGAGCTTGTTTCTTGTTTGCTGTTCATTTTTTACTTTGATCATGTCTTCCCCATGAAACAAGTAGATAGTTGTGGCCAGGCAGCAGGTCTTTTTTGGATAAGAAACATATTTACAAGTGGGGGTATCACAGAGATTGCTACTTTCAGCATGTTACTTGGTAATTTTATAAAGCTGAATATAAATTATAATTAGAACTGCAGTGCAAGGAGAAGTGGTTTGAGTTGAGTGCTGCTTGTTTTTTTTTATACTTGATTTTGACTGGCATTCCTGTAATGTATTTAAAAAGTAATTTATTTTTTTATGCCTCACAACCTTTTTGTTTCCATCTAGATATTAAGTAAGCTGTCATGCAGCCAATGCATTGAAATATTTTTTTCTTCCACACTTCATTTTGTCTTGATTGAAGTCTTGTAATGATGGTTTGGCATCCAGGGCAGCGTATTTAATTAAAGTTCCAGTTGTGGTTTTGAGCTTAGCTCCTCCCCTTACTAGTTGGCCACACTCCGTCATTGGCCCAACCCGTTCAGCTGTCTCCTGCAACCCCTTTAATATGAAGTCACCAGCCGCCACTGCCATTAAGTAGTCATCCTTAAAGTCTGGGATTTGCATAACCACTTAGTGCCACTCTTTGTAAATTAGCGCTACGAAAATACAAAGCTTTAGATTATGAATACCAGCCCTAAAGTGAGTATTAGCTACTCAGTATTTTAAAGGTGTATAGACTCTTCATGCCTAAAGATGAATTTTAGGAAAGCAGCAAGACAAGTCTTCAAGACAGTACAACTGACAAGTTATAGTTCCGATATGTCACCGAGAGTACAACTGACAAGTTATAGTTCCGATATGTCACCGAGAGTACAACTGACAAGTTATAGTTCCGATATGTCACCAAGAGTACAACTGACAAGTTAGAGTTCCAATATATCACCAAGAGAGTATACCTGAGAAGCTATAGTTCCGATATGTCACCAAGAGAATACAACTGAAAAGTTATAGTTCCGATATGTCATCAAGAGAGTACACCTGACAAGTTATAGTTCTGATATGTCACCGAGAGTACAACTCACAAGTTATAGTTCTGATATGTCACCAAGAGAGTAAAGCTGACAAGTTACAGTTCCAATATGTCACCGAGAGTACAACTGACAAGTTATAGTTCTGATATGTCACCAAGAGTACAACTGACTAGTTATAGTTCCGATATGCAACCAAGAGAGTACAACTGACAAGTTTTAGTTTCAATATGTCACCGAGAGTACAACTGACAAGTTTTAGTTTCAATATGTCACCGAGAGTACAACTGACAAGTTATAGTTCCGATATGTCACCGAGAGTACAACTGACAAGTTTTAGTTCCGATATGTCACCGAGAGTACAACTGACAGGTTATAGTTCCGATATGTCACCAAGAGAGTGCAACTGACAAGTTTTAGTTTCAATATGTCACAGAGAGTACAACTGACAAGTTATAGTTCCGATATGTCACCAAGAGAGTAAAACTGACAAGTTACAGTTCCAATATGCCACCAAGAGAGTACAACTGACAAGTTATAGTTCTGATTTGTTACCAAGAGAGTACAACTGACAAGTTAGAGTTCCGATATATCACCAAGAGAGTACAACTGAGAAGCTATAGTTCCGATATGTCATCAAGAGAGTACAACTGAAAAGTTATAGTTCCGATATGTCATCAAGAGAGTACACCTGACAGGTTATAATTCCAATATGCCACACCAAGCAAAGACAGAGTTTATCGAATAATGAGATATACAAAGGCAAACATAGTCAAGTTAAGAGGAAGAGGCAAAAAACATGGACTTGTGTTTGTCAGATTTTTTCCAGCCAATATCAAGAATAATTCAGATACTCAAACGACAGTGGAATTTTATTTACAGATCAACAAATTACTAAAAAAGGTGCACAGAGATTTCAGTAAAAAAAAAAATCATACAAGACCTGGGATAAGTACCTGTGTATTCTTACTGAGTCTTAATGTAATAGCTGTGCATTTTTTTTGGGGGGGGGGTCTACTAATCTAGATAAGAATTGCAGTGGTCTGTACTCTACTGAGAGTGGAGAAAGCAGCTAGCCATTTCTAGGTCACTGATTGCTGTAAACCTTGAAGATAGACATTTTGTTATTGGCCAATATGCTTGTTTGAATATTTCCTGCTTTTCTCTGTTACAAACAAGACATTCTGTTACTGTCAGATGCAAATATTTAATAAGCATGAAGTCTTTATTCAAAGACACAGACTGTAAGTATTGCACAATTTAACAACACTCTACACCAACCCACACTAAAATGTCTCTAATCAAGGACATAAGAAAGTCTTTGCCAAAATCTCCTAGTTCTATGAGAACTAGGCCTCAGTGAAATTAAACACTACATCACCTTCTGGCACACTTCCAATAACATATCTTTGAGATTTAAAACATCTCGTATCTGGTACAATGGACCACCCTACCAATAAAAACTGTTTGTGATTGGTGATGTTATACTCACATGCACTGATTATTCTCTCAGTAGCCAGGCAAAGACAGGTTAATGGTGAGTTGTCTTTCGGTTACCAGCAACTTTAAGGCCTTTTCAACTGGCAGATATGATTATGACATGGTACTAGTTCATGTGGAAATGAATGATGGCACAAAACCTTGAGGAGTGTGCAGAGTAACATGTCAGAACTCTTCGTGCAAGTAACAAATGCAGTCAAGACTCTTGTTCTGAGCGGAAACCTTCCTTGCCCAAGAATGATTTGTAAGTACAAAGACAAGAAAAGATAATTGGCTTCAATAATTGTGTAAATAGTGTCATTCCAGGGAGGATACAGTATGTATCAGCATGAGATGAGATGCTGTACAGTCCTACCTTCATCAAGAATGGTCTGCTCCTCTGTTTTTTTTTTTTTTTCAAAACAAGTTTATTGATGTCCTTCATGGATGCATCTGCAGTCATAACAGCTGGGTTGTCCTGTCGTCAGGCAGCCCTTCAGTCGGCTGGATTCCAAAGTCCGGGTCCGGCTTCGGCTGATGTCGCACTTCTCCCGACGTCATCTCTGTTGGTCTTCGGGTATAAAAGCATCAGCCGACGCCATTTTCCTCAGTCTTTCTTGCCGCGTGGCGCCCGAAGCAGAAGCTGTTCGCAAGTGCCGGTCGGTCGGATCCAGAGATTATTTCTACCGAATACTACTTTGAAGATTTCTAAAGCTAAGTACCCCGTTGGGGACTCTTTCTTGCCTCAGCCGATGTCAGAAAAAGTTAATAATTGTTTAACCTGTGGGAAACAAATACCTCATAAAGATTTCCACTCTTACTGTCTGCCTTGCTTAGGCCCAGCCCACGTAGCAGCCTGTTCGCCTGTGCTTCCTTCAACCGAAACGCTTAGGCGCCGGTCGAGTTTGCAGAACAGTTTTTCGGTTCTGATTTTGCGTACATTATGTCGCCGGATCCTCCGACACTTTCTGCCAAAAACGCAAAAGATAAAGACCGACACTGGGTCCGCGGTTTCGCCGAAACCATGCTTAAACAAACCGCGAGTGTCTCGGTTTCGGCCGAAACCGAGAAAACTGATCAAAGTACAGCTGAATCTATCTCCTCAGCTGACGCCCCTGCTACAACTCTTGAACCAACCACAGAAGTTTTACCCACTACGGCGGCTGCCAATGACTTATCAGACACCATTCCCTTGGATGTCTCTACCCCAGCACGTGGTGCTGCTAGGCCTCCAGCAGCCATGTCCATTAAGGCCTTCGCCAGGGCTAAAGCAGCCAAGACTTCTAAAACAGTGCCTGTTAAACCCCCCTCTACCAGGCCCTCTTCTAGTTCTCAAATGCTTACTTTGGCAGAAGATTTAATTACATTAATTAGAGGATCTCAATCTCACCCAGACAGGGCCTCACAGCCCCCAGAGAAGAGACCTAGGGCAGAGCCCCCTGAGCCAGTGTCCTCTGATGATTCGGCTGATGAATCAGACATAACTGACCAGCCAGAGGCCCCTTTCTCCAATTTTGAAGATTCTGATGCTGAAGAATCTATTCCAGCTGCTTCTCCTCCAGAAGAATTCTCCTTTGGGGAAACCTTACATGCCATGCGAGAGCATTTCCAATGGCAGCAACAAGATTTTTCAGATTCCAGAAAAAGACTTAGAACCTTTCTACGCCTTCCACAGCACAGGCCCTTAGCCATTCCTCCTGTTCTCTCTGTGGTAGATGATGCTTTCAATGATGTCTGCTCTGCTCCAGATTCATTGCCCCCAGCCCCTGCCAAACCAGACAGATTTTACAGGGTGCCAGATACTCATCACCACCTTTACAAGGCCCCTCTTGCAGACCCCGAATCTATATCCCAGGGTCCCAAGGCAGTAGCCGCGACCATAGCTAAAAACCCTATTCCTTCTGAAAGGGAAGCAAGGTCATTAGACAGATAGGGTAAAAAGGTTTACACTTCAGCTACTCTCTCAGCTAGAGCTTTAAACTGTCAATTTCACATGATACAATACCAAGAGTTTATGCTTGATCAGTTAGCTAAAAAGCTAACCACTGATGAACCTCTTGACAAGAAATATGTATTAGAGATGGTAAATAACATACAACAGGTTAGTAACCATTCCTTAAAATGTGGCTATGATGCACTGGAGGCTTCATTTAGATCAGCCATGACTGGCACAGTGATAAGAAGACATGCATGGCTAAAGGAGCAACCTCTACCGGATCATGTTAAAGCTAAGTTGCTTGATGCTCCTATGGATAAGACAAGTTTGTTTGGTACACCTGCACAGCAGGTTATAAAGAAAATGGAAGAAAAAGCAAAATTAGTTCAAACGGTTAAAGATTTCCTGCAGGTTCAACCCCCAAGGTTTAGCAGGAACTGGCCTGCCAAAAATTGGTCCTTTCCTGACTCCACAAGATTTCAAAGGGGCAGGAATAGACGTTCCAGAGGCAAAAACCAATCTAGAGGTGGTGCCTACAGAGGACGACAGTGGCAAGGTAACAACAGAGGCTCAGACACGACCACTGCCACTACAACAGCACAGCCACAGTGACTTAATCCTAAATCCGCCTACCAGGGAGCAAATAGCAGCACCTCTAGGCGGAAAGTTAACCTTATTTTCAAAGAACTGGCACCACATAACAAAAGACAAGTGGATTTTACAAACCATAGATCAAGGTTACCGATTCCACTTCCACACTTTACCAGTCAAAAGAGGAATGCCAAACCTACCTCCAAATCAAAAAGCAGAAGCTCTAAAACAGATAATGGAGTTAGCAAACATGAGAGCTGTGGAAAAAGTACCAACAGCAGAGCAAGGAAAGGGGTTCTACTCCAGACTATTCCTAGTTCCAAGAAAGGAAAAAAGTTGGAGACCAATTCTCGACCTGTCCACCTTAAATACATACATCATTGTACCAAAGTTCAAAATGCTGACCCTACAGCAACTTCTTCCCATGCTGGGCAAGGAGTGTTGGCTGGTAACTCTAGATCTCAAGGAGGCATACCTGCACGTCCCTATTCGACCAATCTGCAGAAGATACCTCAGATTTCTTGCAGGATCAGAGCACTATCAATTCTCAGCATTGCCTTTTGGCTTATCTACTGCGCCCAGAGTATTCACAAAATGCCTGGCATCAGTAATCGCCCATTGCAGACTACAGGGAATTCAAATTTACCCATACCTGGACGACTGCCTACTACAAGGGGACAACAAAAGCAAGTTGACAACAGATTTACAAAGGGTCATTTACTTGCTACAAGCACTGGGATACACAGTCAATTTACAAAAGTCAAGGCTGATACCATCCCAAACAAGGACATTCTTGGGAGCGGAATTGGACACAGTAAGACGAATGGCATTCCTAACTACAGAAAAGCAAAAAGAACTCCCTCTTTACTTCTTGGCACTAACAAAACTGAACAAGTTAACAGCAAGAAAGGTACTGCAGGCTTTGGGCTTCATGGCATCATGCATAATTTTGGTCCCATTTGCCAGACTTCATATGAGAAAACTACAGTGGTACCTAAGGAATTTATGGTCCCAGCACAGGCACAGCCTAGAAACAGAAATCCCACTAATTCCATGCATAAAACAGGAGTTCCTATGGTGGGCTCAGGCATGCCAGTCAAACCCAGGCCTTCCCTTTCGCAGAGGTCAAGCAAGCCAGAACATCACAACAGACGCTTCAGACCTTGGATGGGGGGCCCACATGATGGACAAACGCGTGCAAGGATTGTGGACTCAGGATCAACTTCACCTGCACATCAACCTAAAAGAAATGCTGGCAGTAAAACTGGCAATCCAAAAGTTCAGACCATTTCTCAAAGAGGGCCAGTTGATGATAAGGACAGACAACACCACAGTCATGTGGTACATCAACAAACAGGAAGGCACTCATTCGTACCCCCTATGCAGACTGACTTTGGAACTGTGGACCCTGGCACTCAGCTACAACATCCAGCTACAGGCAATATTTGTACCAGGAAAAGAAAATACTCTAGCAGACATATTAAGCAAAACCACATCAGATGCCCACGAATGGCACCTGCACCCGGACATCTTCAAGACCATCACAAAGAAATGGGGAATGACTCAGATAGATCTATTCGCATCACCCCACAATCACCAGCTCCAAAAATTCTGCACAAGGACATTCCACCCATTAGCATGGAAAGTGGATTCTCTCCTTCAGCTGGAAAGGCCTAAGAGCATATGCATTCCCACCTTTTCCCTTGATACACAAAGTATTACTAAAAATCAAGGAGGAACAGCCAAGGATAATCCTGATAGCTCCAAACTGGCCAAGACAACACTGGTACCCACTGCTGAGGAGCATGTCTCGAACAATATGTGGCCAATACCCCTGATGCCTTTGATGCTAACTCAGAACAACTACAGCACCATACATCCAAACCTGAAAACGTTACAACTGACTGCATGGAACATCACATAGCAGCAGCTAACCAAGAACTTTCCCAAAGAGTTAAAGACATTATTCTTGAAGCACGCAGACCTTCAACAAGAAGGAACTACGCTGGAAAATGGAAAAGGTTTGCCACTTGGAGTTCTGAAAGAGGAAAAGATGTGTCAAACATAGATATGCCTAATATTCTGGAGTACCTGGCCGAACTTCTCTATTCAGGCCTGTCCTACTCCTCCATCAAGATACATGCATCAGCTATTTCAGCAGGATACAGCTTTGATCCACCTGTTTTTTCACACCCTTTGCTCAGACAGTTCCTCAGAGGAATCAAGAATGTAAAACCTCCAAGGAAACCTCCATTGCCAACTTGGGACTTAAACTTCGTACTAGAAAAGTTGACACTATCACCCTTTGAACCAGCAGCAACAGCAGACCTACAACACGTGTCTTGGAAAACTGCTTTCCTACTGGCAATCACTTCAGCAAGAAGGGTTTCAGAACTACAGGCCTTAATGGCAGTGCAACCCTTCCTAATCTTCCACCAAGATAGAGTGTCCATGAGGACTAATCCAACCTTTATGCCTAAGGTGGTATCCAGGGTGTCCTTAAACCAGGCAATCCACCTCCCTACCTTCTTTCCCAACCCACAAAACAGAGGGGAAAGAATATTGCATACCTTGGATGTACATAGACAGCTACGCTACTACTTGGACAGAACTAAAAGCAACAGAAAGACTGACCAACTTTTTGTAGCCTATGCAACAGGAAGGGAAGGAAGAGCTATTTCCAAACAGACAATCTCCAAATGGATAGGAAATTGCATTCGATTCTGTTACTCCTTCCATGGGAAACCAATTCCACAGAACATAAGACCTCATTCTACAAGGGCAACAGCCACTACCACAGCCTTCTTACGAGGAGTGGCAACCAAAGACATCATTGAGGCGGCTACTTGGACCTCCGTGCATACATTTGCCAAGCATTATAATTTGCCTCTATATTCCAGATCCCGAGCAGGGTTTGCAACTGCTGTACTACAAGGGATCCTAAACACACCATAATCTTCCTTTATCCTCCTCCCCTAGTTGGCTATGGTATTCTACCCAGCTGTTATGACTGCAGATGCATCCATGAAGGACATAGTACAGTTTTGTACCTACCATAAATGTAGATGTCCGAACTGGATAGCATCTGCAGTCAGGATTACCCTCCCTCCTACCCCTCTGTGGTACTCCTAGGGTGTTTACCCCCCCCTAATAGCTAGCTGGTGGGGGGGAGTCTTTTATGGTGTATTTGTTTGTATATATGTACATACATGCTTATTTTTGTGTTTACCTATACCTTTTTGGAAACATTGGCATTCTATCCAAAAAATTTTAGCCTTCCAAGAGGGCTTCTGGCATCTGGGGCAAGAAACACTGAGGAAAATGGCGTCGGCTGATGCTTTTATACCCGAAGACCAACAGAGATGACGTCGGGAGAAGTGCGACATCAGCCGAAGCCGGACCCGGACTTTGGAATCCGGCCGACTGAAGGGCTGCCTGACGACAGGACAACCCAGCTGTTATGACTGCAGATGCTATCCAGTTCGGACATCTACATTTATGGTAGGTACAAAACTGTACTTTTTAACATATAAGAGAAATATCATAACAATTTTATACAAATAATTTAAAATAGGTATTATTATAATATTCAACAAAACAACTAAAGTATTTACAAAGACATCCACTACAATCAGATCAATTAATTAAACTAAAATACTGTGCTATTGAAATTAGAATTTTTTTAACAAATTTTGTAAATTATCCCATACAATAAAATGTGATGTTTTTCTAGTTGTTCTCATTCTAATTGTGCTTATTTCCATATGACACATTATATTCATAACATTTTTAAATTCATTGAACGAAGGAGGTGTATCTGAAATCCAATTTCTAGTTATTATTTTCCTAGCCACTGCTAGGATAGACCATAACAAGGGAAGCTTAATCTTTTAACACATTGAGGTACAGGTGTGTTGAATAATATAAGAGACTTAGAAATAATGAAATTATCTGTAAAAGAGCCTGCAAAATTCATTAATTGACTTCCAGTATTCTTTCAACTTCATACAGTCATAAAACATATGAGCCCAGTCAGCATTAATTTCTACATTACATCTCTTACATAGATTATCTTTATTATTAATTTTATTCATCATCAAAGGTGTATAAAAGATCTATGTAAAAATTTCCATGTATAAAGTCTCCAGACAATGGAAGATGTAGTTCTATAAGCAGATTCCAATATATATTGTTTATCTTGTTGAGTTGGTGGGTCCCCATTAATAGAGGTGAAATAATTCCAGTATGAATCTACATTGTAAAAAGTTTCTTGTCTGATAATTTTATGTATATATGAAAGTTTACCTTTATCAGAAACTTTATGCTGTAAATTTATTATCAAGTAATCAATCAGTTTTGGAATAGATTCTTTAACTGTTATAGACATTAGATATATTCTATCAATGAGATGTTGTCTAAAGATCTGAACCTCTAACCAGCAAGTTTCTCTTAGATCAAATTCTTGTTTTAAGAAATCTAGATTTTTAACTTTATTATCAGATATCAGCTGATACCAGTACTTTAGATTATTATCTATAGCTAAATGAGCTCCTTCAGAAGTAGATGACATAAGCATACCCTGAGTATAGATTATAGGGAATACAATAAAATTCCATTCCCTATACTTAGGGTGCATGAATATAAAGTTACGATAACTAATAATAATATTTAATGGGTAACAGACCATATGTTTAGGTGTAGTAGGTGAAGTACAAAATTCCTTTAGCAACCACAACATGGAGTTATTTATAATCATATTTTTATGTGTTAAGGAGATTTTCATGAAGTGCATACTAATTAGCTCCCAATAATCTTTCCATTTTGCTAGATATGACCGATCTATTAATAAAGTAATAACTTTTATAATAGAAGAGATAATATATAAATTAAAGTCTGGAAAAGAAATACCCCCTTGAGACCAGCTATTAGTATGTTTCTTTAATGCAATCCTAGGTCTATTAGGTGCCCATAAGAAATTTAACATTAGTGTATTCAGTTTCTTGATAGTTATTTTGTAGGTGAAAGTATTATTGATTGTATTAAGTATAAAATCTTGGGGAATATTATCATTTTAATAATTGTAAGTCTCTCCTCCATAGTAAAAAACATATTATTCCAGGTATTAAAAAGATTTTGTATATTAAGAAAACAGGTATTATAGTTATTATATATAATAGATTTAATATCTTTAGATAGTATTATACCTAAATAAGTTATCTGACCTGAGTTGGGTACATATTTAGTAAAATCACTAATGAGAGTATTTTTCGTGTATATATAGGTAGTATTTTAGTTGTTTCTTCATTGAATATTAAACCAGAAATACTTTTAAAATTCATCATTTTATCAAATAAAGACTGCATAGAAGAATTAGATCCTGCTGATGTCATTAGAACATCATCTGCAAAAAGTTGAATTTTTGATGTTGTATTTTCTTCTATTTCAAAACCCTCTATGTCAGTACTGTTTCTAATCAAATTAGCCCAAGGCTCCATTACTAAAGTGAATAATAGTGGAGAAAGTGGACATCCTTGCTTTGTACCTTTAAGATTGGGTATTTTTTGTGAAACATATGTTCCTACCTTAATATAAGCCAGCTGCCTTTGTATAAATGCTCAATTAAATTTACAAATGCATCAGAGAAATTTGTGCATTTCAGTAAGGTAAACAGATAGTCCCAACTTACTGAATCAAATGCTGAACCTATATCAAGACTAATAAGTGTTAAATCTTTCTTTTTCCTATTTGCAAAATCAATTAATGTTAAAGTTCTTCTTATATTATCAAAAGTATTTCTATTTACAATGAAGCCCATCTGATCTATGTCTATAATGCCGGGATAATTGTCTTCAATCTATCAGCAAAAATACTCATAAACATTTTATAATCAACATTAAGTAATGAGATGGGTCGATATGAAGAACATCTAGTTGGATCTTTATTAGGTTTTAAAATTGGTGAAATAAATGTATATTGCCAAGATGGGGGTTATTAACTCAGTTTGGGCCTGAATAAAACCTTATGTATTAATGAATATGTAGTTTTAGAAAGGATTTTATATATCTCTGGTATAATACCATCATTACCCGGTGCTTTGTTTGATTTAAGCTTATTTATTTGTGTAATAACTTCTGTATATGAAATACTCTTGTCCAATAGTTTAATCTGTTGTTTATTGCTTTTTATTCATGTTTGTGGTTATAAACTCCTTTATTTTATATTTAGGTTCCATGTTAATGTTGTTATGGTTAATCTTGTGAAAGTGATTTCTAAATTCATCCAGTATTTCTGGTATACTAGAAACATTCTTCTTTTTCCTTAGAGAAAAGATTTCTTTGATATGGTTTTGTTTATTCAATCTTTTTGTTTTATTTTTAAGTCTATGTAAGTATTTGGGGCTTATTGAATAAGTCAAAACTTGTATTTCTCTAAAGTTATTTTAACTTCATGAGTTAAAATTTCTTTGTATTTCTCATTTAGTTTGTTTATTTCTTCAATAACTTTCTTGTCCATAATATTTTCTTTATTATTATGTTTATAAGAGTCTAGTTTACTTTGAATATCTAACAATTCCTTATCCCAAGATTTCCTTTTATTATTATACCATCTGATACTTTGTCCATATAGATATGATTTTAAGGCATCCCAAACATAGACAATGGAGACTTCAGGAGTATTATTTATGTCTAGAAAATGTTGTACTTCTGAAAGTATATATTCTTTATAGTCTTTTAGCTGAGTTAAGTATGCTGGTATCCTTTTGATCTGAACATTATGAGTATTTTTTATCATGAATTCAAAAACAATTGAGTTATGATCAGATATAGGACATGAAATGATTTTGGAATTAATTAAATCTGTTACCACCTGGTTAGAAATAAAGACCCTATCTATTTTTGAATAAGTTTTGTATCTGTTAGAAAAAAAAGGTGTGTGGTAATGATTTTGACTCTATCTGATTATTAATATCATTCAAATGATAAGAATTAGCAAAATCATTTAAATGTTTTGCATTAGATGTAATTCTTCTTTTCTTTATAGTGGTAGTATCACTTTCATGTAGTATACAATTAAAATCACCAGCTAAAATAATATCCCCTATAGAGAATGATATGATCTTATCAATATGATGTTTCACTGTATTAATACCAATTCCAGGTATCCAATATACATTAATTAAAGTGTAAGTCTTCCCATTAATTTGTATTGTAACCATACAAAACATTCCTTTGTCATCCTGATAAGACTTAATGGTTTTAGGAATGGGCATACTTTTATTCCATAAAATAGCCACTCCTCTTTTTTCTGAGTGTGCTCTAACTAACCAATACTGTATACTTATTAGTGGCTAGTTTATCAATATCTTTTTCAAGAGATGGGTTTCTTGCAGGAAGACTAGATTGGCCTTGTGTAGATTAATGTATCTTATTAGGCTTGCCCTTTTACATGGATTATTCAATCCATTATTGTTTAAAGAAATTCCTTTTAAAGATGTCATTTGGCATTTTTAAAACTCAAGAATCTTATGATCGAAATAACAAATAACAAGATAAATAATGTTACATCTCCTCTTTTAGGTGTACCTTTAAATATAGCTGTATTTATTAAATCTCTTATGGGATTTTGTATAGGATTCAATTTTGTTTGTAGTGACAATGAGTGTACAAAATATATTGTGGATGTCAAAACTATATACATATAACAATGAACAAGTGAAAATAATGTAAGGATTAAACCTTGCATCCCGCCAGTTGAAAACTCCAACTTAGAGTAGTATTTACTACTCAAGTTAACCCCCTACCCTAAGCAGCAGTACCTCAGCTACCACCTTATCAATTTAATACTAGTTATATTTAACTGAGGTTAACAGTTTTCAATTCAATTATCTATCAAGACAAAACTACACATTTGGTAAAATAGCATCATATAAACTAAAATAAACTTTTTTTTTTTTTTTTTTAAACTGTTCATACTATTATATAGATCTATGTAATATATAACACTTGTATTCTAATAGCATTCAAATAATCTTAATGTTAGAAATCAAGAGGAGAGAAAATTATGTTCTAACATTCATTTAAATCAAAAACTTTGGCTAATATGATTCAGAGATTACATGCATTAAGATGCATCTATTTTCTGTCATGTGAATTCTATCAACAGCTTCCAAAAAAATCTTGAATTGTTTGTATATGAGCATTTACTTAAACTCATTATTGTCAATAGAGTAAAATATTGTATTCATAAAAATTATTATAAATCATATTGCATAGTTATGCAGATTCTCAGAAACACTCGCTATTACCTAAAAAAAAAAAGCCATCACACACATAAACACAGACACACACACATACATATACACACACACATATACACACACCCACACACACACACACACACACACACACACACACATACAGATACACATACACATATATACATACACACACACACACACACACACACACACACACACACACACACACACACACACACACACACATACACACACACATATATATATATATATATATATATATATATATATATATATATATCTGATCTCACTGAGTTGTGTCTTTGTAGAGCAGTATCCTACTTGCTGTCCCTAGAATAAATCTGTCTGCTTTATACAAAATAATGCACAGCAAACACATATTAGTAACCAGATTTTACAATCATGCTAACCTACTGCTTTAAAATATATCACATGGCATTTCTTCCAGAATAGAGTTATAAGATTATTTATGCTTGTCAATCAGATGAATTAAATGAGTTATAGTAAAGTATATGTTTGGGACACAAGTTTTTAACACAGATTATTATGCTACTGTTAAGTAGATTTTCAAAAACATTTAAATAAATGTTTCATTTTCTATGCCTTCTAAAATAAGATATTTACTTGCTACAAGAAACTACATCATTTAAACTCATCATAACTGACATATTTTATGAATAGAGTATTCTTCCTGAATCTGTGGTGTGTCAGTGTGATAACCTTGTCAATGTTTATACTAACTGCTTTCAGTTTCTCTGTGAAAATTCTGTGAGTGAAGCTTCTGAGGAAACTCATGGACACTGTGCATGAGACAGCCCACATCCCAGATTGTCTCCCTTAACATTTTGGCGGGAAACTTATTAAAACTTGTGGCAAACATTCATTTTGTCAATAGAGTAAAATATTGTATTCATAGAAATTATTATAAATCATATTGGATAGTTATGCAGATTCTCAGAAAAAAAGCCATCACACTCACACACACACACATACATACACACACACACACACACACACACACACACACACACACACACACACACACACACACACACATATATATATATATATATATATATATATCTGATCTCACTGAGTTGTGTCTTTGTAGAGCACCATCCTACTTGCTGTCCCTAGAATAAATCTGTCTGCTTTATACAAAATAATGCACAGCAAACACATATTGGTAACCAGATTTTACAATCATGCTAACCTACTGCTTTAAAATATATCACATGACATTTCTTCCAGAATAGAGTTATAAGATTATTTATGCTTGTCAATCAGATGAATTAAATGAGTTATAGTAAAGTATATGTTTGGAACACAAATTTTTAACACAGATTATTATGCTGCTGTTAAGTAGATTTTCAAAAACATTTAAATAAATGTTTCATTTTTTATGCCTTCTAAAATAAGACATTTACTTACTACAAGAAACTACATCATTTAAACTAATTATAACTGACATATTTTATGAACAGAGTATTTTTCCTGAATCTGTGGTGTGTCAGTGTGATAACCTTGTCAATGTTTATACTAACTGCTTTCAGTTTCTCTGTGAGAATTCTGTGATTTGAAGATTCTGAGGTAACTCAGACACTTGTGCATGAGACAGCCCACATCCCAGATTGTCTCTCTTAACATTTTGGCGGGAAACTTATTAAAAACTAGTGACAAACATTCATTTAGCAGTGTAAATGCATCTAAACATTACAGAACCTCCACAATGTATTCCACAGATCATCACAGCCTCTATGCAAGTGAAATTAAACTCAAAATTACCAACAATCAATAAAACTCAGCATTCTTCTCCCAACTCAATTTTCATACAAATCCTATTATTCACTGTGCCCACACAGTCAAAAGCATTTCTATATATTAATAAAGAAAAGAAAAAGAGAGTAGAAAATAAAAGGGAGTGAGGCAGAAATAAAAAATGTAAGAGAAAGCTGTAAGAAGTATATACAATGGAATGTTACTTACTGTTTATATTAATAGAGTTAAAATAAAACATTATTTACTCTTATTTAGTTCTGATTATTATTAGTTAAAGCATGACAGATTATTTACAAACAAGCATAAGCAGTATAATCAAGAAAGTATAATTAGAAATAGCATTTGAAGAACTTATAAACTTTTACAAGAAATAAATATGTTATTATTCTATTAATGATATTTTCATTACTGTTCTCTCCTGCCGCCCCCACCCTTTACCCACTACATAATCTAAATAGAATGTCATTGTTTAAACAAAGAAAATAATAAAAGAAGAAGGAATAAAAGGTAAAGATAAAAACATGTATCAAATTACTAACCTTACTTTTTTCAGAAAGAGAAACATATCGACTCACAGCCTGCCATTAAATCCTCAGGCATTTTGACTGGTTATGAAACAAAACATTTCTTTGCACATAGAGAATAACTTTGATTAAATCTTTTCCAAAATATTTGTGGCTTTCTGGAAATGCAGGAACTATATTCAAAAGATTAATAATTAACTAAAATGATGAGAGAGAAAAAACATATAACAAATCATTTGTTTTTTTAGTCTCTTCTTCTTCTCTGAAGTCTTCCAGGAAGCTTCAGTTGCCAATCTCTTTAATGAAGAACTAGCCCATTCCATTTCTTCTATTTTATCCAAAATCCTTTTTTCTTTGACAAACAGTAAAGCAGAGTCTAAATCATCGAAGACCTTAGGACCATCAGGAAGGAAGATTTTAAGCTCGGCAGGAAACAGAAGGTATATTTTAAACTGTGCTTTTTTAAGCTCCCTTATTAGTGGCAGAAAAACTTTTCTTTTAGCAATTACCATGGAAGAATAGTCATTGTCAAAACGCACAGTTGTCTCATTAAACTTAACAGGAGCTTTAGCCCAAGCAGATTTAAGAACCATCCCTTTATCAAAAGATGATAGAAATCTAACTATAACTGATCTAGGATAGTTTTTGTTAGAGTTAGTATTAGCTATAGATCTATGTGTTTTTCGATACCAGAAGAGAATGCTTCTGGTAAATCTAAAGTTTTAGGGAGCCATGTTGTTAAAAAAGAAGTAATATTGTTACCTTCAATATTTTCTGGCAGTCCAAAAATCCTAATGTTATTGCGCCTAGATCTATTTTCCAGGTCATCCAGCTTTGTTTGTAAATGTGTATTTTGTTTCAGCAGAAACTCAATGTTGATTCCCTCTTCTTGTATTTTATTTTCCATGTCATTTACAGCTTCTTCTATGCCTGTCATCTGGATCTTCTGTTGTTGCAGGTCCATATGTAACAAGTCTATTTGTTTTGTAGTTTTTCTATGAAAGTGTCTATTTTAGTATCCATTTTATCCATCTTAGCAGTAAGTTGCTGGACTATAATTATCAGAGACTGAAGTTCTTTCTTGATGCTGGAGTCTTGAGAATTTGTCTTACTGGAACTCATTTCAGACTGATAAACTGACAGGAAAATTTCCAAAGTAATTTCTGACAGGAATATTATTAAGATTTCCTTTCTTTTTTAGATATAGTTCAAGAACTATATAAAACAAACATATTTAGAAAGAAAATCACTTCAAGAATTAATTTTTTAAGTAATTAATTCCTATCAATATAATGAAATTGGTGGAGCTGAAGAAGTCTGCTGCTATCCTGTGTTCATCCTTGGCCACGCCCCCAGTTTCATCTGCTCCTCTGGTTTCAAGGCATCTGCATACTGGCTAAATCCTTTGCAGCCCCCATAGTGCTGTTTTTAGGCCGATTCCAGATGATGAACATCTCAAAGTAACTAAGATATCAAATCCAATGCAGAATCACATTAAGGTGGCTCTGCTCAGTGGCAGAAGTCTGAACAACAAAATGATGACCTTGAGGTTCTCCTGTATTAAGACCACATCCATGCTTGTGTGATTATAGAATCTTGATTTAAATGCTAAGGTAGCACTCACTCACTCTGTACATGAGTTTTACACATACCATATTTTCAGAGCCAATGGCAACTGGGGTGTCACCTCTGTATCTGTTAGGGTGATACAAGATCTAGATACATGTGACCCACAAACCGAACTCATTGCACTCCACATTTAGTAAATGCCAATTATCAGTTTATAACCAGATACAGGAAATCCTCTGTGTCCCCTGATAATCATGTAAGAATTTGAAATGTAATTGATGAACTCCATATAAATAAAAACACTTTAGTTTGTGAAACTTTAACTATCCATCAATAAACTGAAGCATCTATACCTGAAATGTAGAATACACCCAAAGGTTGTTAAATTTCATAAAGAAAAGCTAATTGGAGCATATTATTAAGCTAACTTGAGTGCATGATATTCTTGACCTGGCTATTACAAATACAACATCTTCATGTACTATTCCCCTGATATCTCATTTCCCTGTTAATATGAATCATTAATACACTAGTGCCATTCATTCACCATTAGAAACTCTAAATTTAAAGATAACGATATCTCTAAATTCAAGGATTTCAAATGTACAGATCTTCACAAATTCAGTAACATAGTTTCAAGATTCACCTATTCCAGCAAATCCCAGACATTGCCTCAGCAGGGGGCAACTCAAAAGAGTTCTGTGCCTACTTAGATAAATGTATAGAGTTGGCAGTATCTATGAGATCTAAATATAATCACAAGTTTAAAAGCAGACCTAACTTGTGGTCCACCAACATAAATAAATTAAAAAAAAAAAAAAGAATAAAGAAAAATCTTTAAAGTTTACAGCAAATCCTAAAAACAAGGATTACAGTAGAATATTTACTAAAAAAATATATATATATATATATATATATATATATATATATATATATATATATATATATATATATATATATATATATATATATATATATATATATATGGATTCACTTCAATTCACTGAACTTTCAATTCACTGACTTTCATTTCACTGACACCATTTCACTGAAATTCATTTCACTGAAACTTCATTTCACTGAAAGTTCATTTCACTAACAAGTATTATTACAAAGTAAATGGAATATGCCCCTTCCCCACTGTAGTGCGACCCTGGAGTTAGAATATATAGTTAGGGGGTGGGGCACAGCCCCCACATTGTGGTGTGGGCACAGCCCCCACTTATTTTCTTTTACTAAGCAATATTATATCGAAACGTAAGAATATCATATGAAGTGGGGGCTGTGCCCCACCTTCGATTTGGGGGCTCTGCCCCACACCCCCTAACTATATATTCTAACTCCAGGGTCGCACTACAGTGGGGAAGGGGGAATATTCCATTTTATTGCTAATAATAGTTGTCAGTGAAATGAACTTTCAGTGAAATGAAGTTTCAGTGAAATGAATTTCAGTGAAATGGTGTCAGTGAAATGAAAGTCAGTGAATTGAAAGTTCAGTGAATTGAAGTGAACCCATATATGGAGATATATATATATATATATATATATATAATATATATAGATATATATATATATATATATGTGTAATATGTGTGTGTGTGTGTGTGTGTGTGTGTGTGTGTGTGTGTTAGGGCTACAAAAGCAGCCTGTGAACTTAGGCTAGCATCTGAAGTTAAGGATGACTACAAATCCTTTTTCGTAAACCAAAAAATGACATCCAACATTACTCAGAATTGACTTAAGTACCACAGCCTACTCTGCCATGGTAGGCATTGCCAACATATTGTCTAACAAACTGAGTGCTGACTTTAACCTGGAAATGACTATTTGATGCTCATTAATCCATGAAGCTCTCAATTTCCCTATCATCAACAAAGATCATGACCTGTAGGTGCCCTCAAAGCTAAAAAATACTTCCATTTGATAACATACCTGGCTGTTTAATAAGCCAAGCAAGCCCTGGAACAGTCACTCCTTAAATTGTTTAACCAGAGTTTAGCCATCACCTTTGGTGCACATCACTGCTGATGCCAGTCTACAAGGGTGACCCCACCACTGAGGCCACAGATTACAGGCCCATCAGCCTGACTAATCTCATATGCAAATCCATGGAGTATATTATGACCTGACTGACTATGACTTTAACAATTCCATCATGCTAGACTCACGGTAGTTTGGCTTTGTGATTGGTGAGTCCTGGTGTACTTATTTGAAAGAGCAATGCAAGCTGTAGTCTGCAGCCATGCTGCACATGTGGCATAAGTCAGCTTGGCCAAGGCCTTTGCACTATACCGCATGATAGCATAGTGGGTAAGCTCAATGCATTGCAAATAGATCCCAGTGTGGTAAGATGGATACCAAATTGGCTAAAGGACAAAACTCATATGGTGCAGACCACAGATGCCTCGTCAAAGATCATGAAGGTAATTAGTGCTATTCCTCAGGGCTTTGTGCTGTGACCCCTTTTGCTTGGCATATACTTATCTGATCTTCAGACCACAAACCAAACCTCTGGCTAACCCAGTTTGCAAATGACTGCAAACAAGCCCTACAACAAGAACTTACACTTGTAAACACTTGCTGTATTAAAAATGGGCTTAAATTAAATGCTGAAAAATGCAATATTGTCACATTTGGTAAACTGTCCCTGCACTCAGTGTGTGTGACATAGACAATACCCAACTCCAGAATGACGATATTATAGATCATTGTTACTTGGGTTGATGATTCCTCACCATTTGAACACAATATACTAAATGTAGTCCTTCTGCCTAGTGCCACTGGTTACCAAAGGGATATGTCATTTGATAACAAGAGATTGCCGATGGACTATTTAATTATGATTAAGATGTAGCCTTTATAAAACTGTGCTGAAAGCAGCATTTCCTTATTTAGGATGTTCATAATGTCAGTACAGTTCAGGATCTGGATGTGTTATAAACATGAATTATTTTTTTTTCCAACAAGCATCTTTATTAAATTTTCACATATGGTGCAGGCAATCTTACATTTATATAAATGAAAAACAAACAACATGACACCACTTTAGTTGCAAATAGTACACATCTCAGCCACCATCGAAACAACTGTAGTTGCAAACATTATGCATCATTTATAATCTATCCAGTCATTGTCAGTTAAGCATTATATGGCTCATTCAAATCCTACTTCTTAAACCTTGTTCCTGCTCTGCATATATTATTCCCACAATTCCCATTTTTTCATATGTAGTTTGCTCCCTTCCTTTTCTAAAGATCCCAATTCCTGTTGTTTCATATTTGTTACTATATTCACTACTCCTGCAGCAAAAATGCGAAAGAAGGCACTCAGACTTCAAAAATAAATGAATAAATACTGAGATACCTGTGGCTGCACCACAATTGTAAGCTAGTCCAATTATATCGTGTAATGAGAAGGAACACCAAACTTCCAACACGATACAAAACAGCTTCCAGTTTATTTAATGCTTTCGTCTCTGAAAGTTCTAAGACTTCATCAGAATAACCCAAAACCACATGTCTATGGTTATATAATACTATTAATCAAACAATCACATTTAAAGGAATAAGACATTTTTTAAAAAAAAACTTGAAGAAAAAAACCTTAAAGAAAAACATACAGTTTCATAAAAAAATATTTTGAAAGGCTTCTGCCTAACCAAAGCTTTTGTTTTTAGTATTGGTAAAATTGAAATATTTTCATTAATGCCAGGTTCTACAGTCTCATTTATTTTAAGTTGCCATTTGAGTTCACTTTGTTCTATTTGAAGTTCCCACCATCCCCCTCTAGAGGTCTTCTGAATAACTTCCAGAATACCATACTTGAAGTTAACAAACTGCCTGCATTTAACTGAATGTTTATATAATACATTATTTTTGTTATAATTTTTAATAGTATAAATATATTCGTAGATGCATTTTCTCAATGATCTATTTTAGCAACATAATAAAAATCGTAGGATGTACACACTGCCAAGAATACTAGCCCTTTTATAGCACAATTACCTTGATGAAATATAATAGGTTTTGTGATAGAAGGTAAAACACACGATGGTCCTTCAAAAATATAATTACATTGTGCAAGATTGCCACATTTACTAGTGCCCCTGTTGTTTAATGTTTGAATATGGATGGGGTGTTCAAACAGATATTTCAGATTTTTCCCCATCTTATAAACAAATTGTGGCTGTCCACCTACTGCTCTTAACATATCACTATTAGTAGCTAAACTTACCCAGTTTCTCCTCATAATATCCTTGATTTCTCTGAGACCTTCACCATATGGTAAAATCATAGACTCTGCATGGCTCTCATTTCCTTGTGGTTTTAAAAAATAACATTTTCTTTACCTATACCTAGAATAGGTTTAAAGCTTGCACCCATTCATGTGCTACCTCAAGGCTAATACTCAATATTAAGTCCGTAGGGTAGCCTCTTTCTAAAAAAAAAATGAAATAATGTTATTAACATTTCATTTTTAAAAATCTCCCAACAAGAACTCATAAGGGCTGCCCTTACTAATTGGCCCTTAAAAATATTGTTTTGTGTGTGCTTGGGATGGTGGCTCTGGTAATCCAAATAATTATTTGAAAAGCTTTCCTTCCTATGTATTTTGGAAACAAAAGAATGACTTACAAAATCCTTAACTAAGGTGACATCCAAAAAGTTGATGACGGAATCTGAGAAGGAATTTGTGAATTTAAGGAAACTGGAAATATTTTCCAAGTAATCCCTAAATTCATTCATGTCAGTCACATTGCCCTTCCACAAAATAAAAATGTCATCCAAAAATGTAGGTATATAACCCACTTGTTTTGAAACTAGGAATAAAAATATATCTGCATTCACAACTGTACATTACCAGGTTGGCATAAATTGGGGCAGAACTGGCGTTCCTTCTTATTACACTATACAATTGGACTGGCTTACAATTGTGTTGCAGCCACAGGTATTATTATTCACTACTTCTAGTAAAGTTGGTCAAGGCTTTGATTTCCATTTTCTAGCAATTGCTTTTTTGGCAGCCACCATAATTAGCAAGGGTTTACTATGTCTAGGCAATTCTGATTCTGCGTCGTAGCTCAAAAAAATCATCTCCCCAGTCAATCCAATCCCCTCACCCAGCATCTCCCAAAGTGCCGTCCACAGGGAATACCTAAGGTCTGCCAGCTGACTATACTCCCAAAAATATGTTCCCAGGCATCTCTTTTCTGCCTGTCACACCAACATTTGCTATCCACCCGAGGAAAAATTAATAGGAGTCTACTTGGGGTATAAAAATACCCATGTCAACACTTCCAGGCAAAGATTCTAAATCTTCTAGACTTTGTTGCATATTTGGGAGATATACATATATCCTCCCATTGTCTGTGAATTACTTATCCAATCTCTCTTCCCAATCCTTTCTAAGCTCCTCTGGCTGATTCTTATAATTATCATGCAGCATTTTATATGCTTTACTAATTATTCCTTTTTTAATTGCAGCTTCTGTTCTAGATTCTATTAAAAACTCTACCAGTGCTGGTCTTTCATTCAGGAGCACCCTATTTCTTTCTCTTTGTCTATACTCAGATATCAGTCCATAATATGGAAGGCAGTCTCTAACCTGCAGTCCAAATAAATTCTTGGCCTCTTCCCATTCTATTACCTTTCCCTTTCTAGTTATTTGCTCTCAATGCCTTGGTTCCTTTACTAGTTTTCTCCAATAAATTACAACCCTGTCTTGCCTATTATCTGTATCCCTGAACACAGTCATCCCTTTTGGCAAAATCTCTTTTCTCAATTATTGTGCTAATTTGGTTCTGAGAATACTCCCTGCTACTTTATGAATATTATACTCCGTATGATTTTTATTGTTCTCCTTAGGAGTCTGCATCCAAAATCCCAATCTCTCCTTATTTCTTGAGCTTCTTCCTTGTATCAACATTATTCATTTCTACTTTGAACTATAGTTTTCTGCTTGTGCTATGTACGAGGGCCTTAACTGTGTTGTTCTAAAATACCCCACAAATTGGTTAATTCTAGTCTGCCTTGTTCTGTTGGAAGAATCATCTGTATCAGGGATACAGCATAACCCTTGCTGTTTTCCCTTTCCAAATAAAATCCTTCAACTCCTTTTTAATTGCTATCCACAGCTTCACTTCTGGTTGATAACAATATGCCTGACCTGTGTATAGCACTAAAGGGACTAAAAACATTTTAATGGCTTGTAACTTAGTATCCATATCCACATAGCAAAGCTTCCAGTTTCTCAATTTTTGTATCATCTTCTGCTTAGTCTCTTCCCAGATATCCTTAGCTGCCACAACAGAATCATTTCTAATCCATACTCCTAAATACTTCAAGAAGATTTGAAACCATCTTAAGATGTTCCACAGCACTGTAATGTCCCTTTCTGCTTATGTCATGTATAAAATAATGTAATCTGCAAATACAGACAGCTTTTCCTGACTACCATGCCAATTATACCCTTGAATATCTGAGTCCCTTATTTTCCTGCCAATGGCTCTGAATTAATGCAAACAACAAAGGGAATGTGAACAACCCTGCCTTGTTCCTCTACTCAAGCAGAAATTATCGGAGAGAATCCCGCCCACTTTAATTTGCGCCTCCAATCCCTCATATATTTTCCAATCAGCCTTATAATTGTTTCAGGGGAAAGGAAATGCTTCTATTGCCCTGCTCATGAAGTCCTAGTCTACTCTGTCAAATTCTTTCTGTGCATCAAGACCCACCAATAAAAGTGGTATTTTCTTACATTCTGCTTCCCTCTGGATCATCAGTGTTCTGTTAATATTGTCAAATATTTGCCTCCCCTCCACAAAATCACACTGATCCATATCTATCGATTTTGCTATCACTTTTGGTATTCCTTTAGCCATTATAGACATAAACACTTTATAATCATGGTTTAGTATTGAAATGGACCTGTATGAAACTGAATATGATTGAACTTTACCCTCTTTAGGTATCAGCATTACCACCACTTTCTCCCAGGATCCTGTTACTTCTCCTCCTCTTAAAATACTGTTAAACAAAACCTTCCAGATCTTTATTAGTTTTTTTCCCTCATAACTTCCAAACTTCCACAGGAATACCATCTATTCATGGAGGCTTTCACTTAGATTTGTTATACTTGGCCATTTTTATTTCATTCATTCCTTCCTGTCCTAACTGTTAGTAATTGAGCCTCATTTACCTCTAACCTTGGCATATGTAATTCTTCCATGAATATTTTAATTTATACCCTTTCTTGATTTCCATATTTCTCTGCCTTATCCAAACTTTCATAACATTTCCAAAATATTTCTAATACTTCTAAAGGGTCTCTTGTTATCTTCCTTGTTATAGGCTCCCTAAGCTTGGTGACTGCCCTTTCCCTTTCTGTTGCCTGAGTTGTGCTAAAAGTTTTTGTGTTCTAGAATTATCAAAAACAGTTGTTATAACTGCAATCTTTCAAAACTCATGCATATTATTAAGGCAATCCCTTATTTTTTGTTTAGCACTCTGGTTGCTCCTTTTCTTGTTCTGAGATATTTCCCCTATTTTGCAATACTTTAACATTTGTCAATCCCTCGAAATAATTCTTGTTACTGTTTAATCATATGACCCTTTCTTTTATTTCCACTCTAGTTTTAAACTCCACTTTAATTGTATCCTTCTCCTGAGCTATGGTTTCAGAAGAAAGTTCTATCTTCTCTAGTAGCTCCTGAATTAATGCCAAAACCCATTCCTTGAATTCCTCTCTCTTCAACCAATAGGTGGGAACGTGCCAGTGTCTCATTTTTATTTTAGTTATTATTGAAGCATGATCTGAAATAGTTATTGGGTGTGTTTGAAGACCTTCAGTTAAATGCACATGTTCCTGTGAGATATAAAATCTATCTAGCCTAGCCCAGATTTTGTATCTCGGTGAGTAATATGTAAATTCACTCCAATCTCCTTGTACTGAATTTATATCTTCCATGGCAAGCATTTTCATAACTTTCTTCAAAAATCTGCCTACCTTTGTTATACTTTCCCTTCTAGGCCCCCAAACATATCTTAACTGTTGCAAACCAAATTCCAGTTTCCACCTATAAGTAATATTCCTTGCAGAAAGCTGATTATTTCTCACAGAATTGTCTTAAGCTCCATTATAGCAGTTTTAGGGGTGATGTAAATGCATGGCAGTGTAATCCTCCTCCCTAGCCAGTAGCCCCTTATCACTATGTATCTTCCACTATTATCTTTTTTTTCCTCTTCTATCACTATCGGAGCTCCTCTTGCAATTAATATAAGTACTCCTCTTTTCCTTTGCCCCTGATATTCCACTGAATAACCATCCTGAAAACCTTTCTTTATCAATTTCACATGTTCAGTTCTTTCCAGATGTGTCTCCTGTTGCATAGCTATTTATTCTCTACATTTTTAATATAGTTCACTATTCTTTCTTTTTTATATTTATCTATAAACCATTCAGATTGAAAGATATTACAGAAAGCATAATTTTCTTATATAATTATTACCACATTTTATGTATAACTGCATTTTTGTTAAATGTTTATTTCTAACTTTTATGTTACATGCATATACTGTTTGGCAGGTTGGTCTTTTATACAATTGCTTCTCATTATATCCATTTGCACCTTTGCCTCATTTTACATAACGTTTTGTTTTTTTGAAAGCCATTAAACAGAACAAACAACCCCCCAAAAAACCTCCTAAAACCTATTAACTTCATAATAATACACAAAACTATGTACATCTTCAAATATTGAAGTTTTTGCTACCTAATAAGGACATAAGTTCTAAGTTAATAGCTACACAGGCTAAAGTTAGCCAAAAAGAAAAGTTAGTCATGCTAAGACGTATGGTATAGCCTGTGTTTCTAGTAATTGCTATTTGATTTTATATATCTTTGTATATCTTATTATTATTATCTTTTTCCCAGTTGAGAAAACACTTGAATAGTTTCAGTAAACACTTTCTCCAAGCCATTTCTCTTTATCAAATTGTCTTCTAGTAACATGCAAACAAGACTCAAAACTGCTAAGGGTGCTTTGTTTATCAGAAAAAAAGCCTTGAAATATTCAATATTCTTTTTTATTTACATGCCTTGTAATAAACTTGTTACTGGATAACACCTAGAGTTTTAGCACAATAATTTCCTTATACAAGCATGGGAAAAAGCACAATGATTTTTCTTTTGTCATACTCTCTTAACCAGACCCTTTCACTCTTCCCTCATCTCCTCCCCTCTCCTTTTTTTTCATTGCAGTGCCTACATTTTTTAAAACTGAGCAAAGAAAAAGAGGGAAGAAGGGAGAAAAAAGCACCTGTTTATATTAGTATCCCCATTACATTAAAAAAACTGGGAAAACTCTACTTCAAGTCTAATTGGTTTTGTATTATCTTTAAAGCTGTTACATCTGGGAAAACCCCTGATTGTTTTCAGAGAACATTATGTTCTAGCCAATTTTTCTGTTCTTTTTTTTTCTTTTCCCTCAGCCAATCTTCTTCCACCAGACTGTCTCCAGTTTTTCTTTATCATATTGTCTCCATGGAGACATGAAGACCAGCTGCAGAAATGCTACTTAGCATACATACATGCTCTTGCTAGAAAAAAGCCTCATATTGTTCAATATTATTTTTCATTTGCTTGTTCTCTGTCATAAAACAAAGGTCCTTAATCATTCATTTCCCCCATGCAAGAATGCAAAAAAGCACATTAATTTGAATTCTGTCATGCCTTTATAACCAGGCTCCTTTTTTATCATTGCATTGCCTATATTTCTCCAAATTGTACAAGAAGAAAAAAGAGCAGGGGAAAATAACACATGTTTACAATCCTCATTACACTTAAAATAGCATGCAAAGAAAACCATGCACCACATGTTTAGTACTATTAAGAAAAGAAAGTGTATTATTTATTTACAGTTAGCGTTCTCCCCTCTCTTCCCATCCCCAAATCATTTTTCCAACCATTAATGGCATGAAGTACATACATACATAAAGTATGTACAGATATTGTAAGTATGGGCATTAGTGCCCTTCTAGCTTGCCAATATACCAAAACATTTGTTCCCATAATAAGTGCCCAGGCTGTTCTTAAAAGTAAACTAGTACTTGCTTTAATGCAATTTGGTAGTCTGTTCCAAGCATCAGCTACTCTGTCAGAGAACCAATTAGTACAATTCTCATTCCTATAGAATCTTCTACATAGGTTGTCTGATGATTCTGTAGTACTTTTTGATAACCCCAAACATTCCCAGAGGTATTTGTCTCTAAATGTCCTAGATACTTGAATAAGATCTCCTCTTAGATATCTATAAAAGCCTGTAAGATATTTTAGTCTTTCATAATAACTTACATTTTCACATCCATGGATGCTCTTGGTATATTTCTGCTGTACTCTTTCCAGTTTACTCATGCTTGCTTTCTTATAGGGTTTCCATATTGTTGTTCCATACTCAGGTTTGGGTCTAATGTAACTAACAATGACTTCATCATTTTTTGATTTCCTAGACTTTATAAATCTTTTTATACAACCTAAAGTTTTACATCTATCATTAACCAATTGGCTGATATGATTAGAAAAAACTCATAGCTGAATCTATCCATACACAGGTCCTTAAATGAGTCTACAGTTTCAATAACTTGTGTACTGTATTAAACATTCACCTTTCAGTTTGTCTCCCAAATCTCATATGCTTAGTTTTTGGTGTATTTATCAGCATATTATTTTCCTGTGCCCAAGTGGTCAATTTAGTAAAGTTCTTTTGCAGGCATGACTTATCTATAACACATGTAATCAGTTTACCTAATTTCAGGTCACCTGCATATAGATTGCAGAACACCTCAAATGAAAAAGTTAGATCTGATAGATACAAACTAAACAAGTAAGGGCCTAGGATAGAGCCCAATGGGACACCCTGACTGTAACCAAGGCGTTCAGCTGCCCAGTTACTGTATGATGCTTCTCATGTCCTATTTGTAAGTCATGCAGCTATCCATCTTATCAGGAGTACGTTGATACCTAGTTGTACTAATTTATTGATCAGTGTTTTGTTTATGACCCTGTCAAATGCTGAAGTTAAATCAATATAAATTACATCACAACACAATTTATCATCCATAGCTGTTATTATATTGTTATAGAACATCATGTCACAGGTGATGAGATCTTTTTCAACATATGCATGCTGATATATGCTTTCAAGTTCCAACCTATCCAGTTTTGACAATAACTTGTCCAGGTAGGGCATATATTTTTGAGTCCCCCACACATCAAGCACATTTTGAAAAACTCCAATATGTCCAGATTTTCTTGTTTTGTCACATTTCACAAATATAATTATTGCATTGTAATCCTACATTAAGTTACTGATTTTGTTACTGTTCTTCTCCATCATCCAAATCCTGTCTCTGCTTCATTTCTAATATATTCTTGATTCTTCTAGTCAATTCTCATGCTTCCTTCTTTCTCACTAACATTTTCTGTTGAAATACTGGAAGAAGTTTCACAGGTACAGTCTCTCTGTGGTCTTTATTACCAGAAGAACAAGAAGCAGAATGTCCTCCTATTTCACAGCTCAGTTTTTGTTGGACAAACATTTGTATTTCCTCCTTAGCATGCATTTCATCAAAAAATTATTTTGCCTCTCCAGGGAAGAATAGCTTGAAGACAGCTGGATACAGCAGTTTGACTCTCACACCTGCATCTCAACATTTTCTGAATAGTGGAATGAATTTACTTGTCTTTTGCCTGATATACAATGAGTAATCATTCTCCACAAACACTATTCTATCCTCCACTTTTAGTATTTTGTCCTTCTTCCATAGTTTTGTTAGAATCAACTCCTTCTGCTGGTAGGATTGCATCTTTACTATTATAGGTGTAGGTTGCTTTCTTATGGCTAGGTTTGGAGCATACACACGATGTGCCTGTTCAACTAACAGTTCCTGCTGTGGAATATCAGTCCAGTTACTTATTTGAGCTTTCATAAAATTAATGCAGTCTATTCCTTCCAGCTTCTCTGGTATAGCTGAGGATCTCAGGTTTTCCCAATTTGCTCTGTCCAATAATTATATTAATTTTTGAAACATCTCTTCCTGAGCAGTTTCATATTCAGCTAGTCGTTTCTTCACTTCAACCTCTGATTTTTGCAGCTTTATCATATCAACTAAATATATGTTTAAAGCTTCTTCCATTTGTTCCAGCCTTTTGTTGTTTGTGCTGATATACTCTACCAGTGTTTTGTTTATTTTAACAAGGTCTGTATGCGGTTGTTTTACATCTTCCTGTAGGTTATTGGAAGTCATATCTGAAGGTTGCATTACTTTTTGTTGAACG